>NC_090650.1:21983050-22283050 GCF_040937935.1 Hyperolius riggenbachi
GTAGTTACTGAGATTTTAGTTTTGGGAGCATAATCCCACTTTACTGCAAGTGACAGAATGGCAGCTTTAGATACTGCAGTCTGCAGTCATTATGCAGGTAGTCCCCGGTTAACAAATGAAATAGGGACTGTAGGTTAATTCCTAACCTGAATCCATTCTTCAGTCAGAACATTGTGCCATCTCTGTGCCTTGTGCCTCCAGTGTCCCCCTCTGTGTCATCTCTGGCCCCCTATGTGTCTCCTCTATCTACCTTGTGCCTCCTTAGGTCTCCCTTGTGCCTCATTGTGTCTCCTTGTGCCTTCTTATATCCCCCTTGTGCCTTCTATATTCAGCTGTGTCCCCTTAAAGAGAATCTGTATTGTTAAAATCGCACAAAAGTAAACATACCAGTGCGTTAGGGGACATCTCCTATTACCCTCTGTCACAATTTCGCTGCTCCCCTCCACATTAAAAGTGGTTCAAAACAGTTTTTAAAAGTTTGTTTATAAACAAACAAAATGGCCACCAAAACAGGAAGTAGATTGATGTACAGTATGTCCACACATAGAAAATACATCCATACACAAGCAGGCTGTATACAGCCTTCCTTTTTAATCTCAAGAGATCATTTGTGTGTTTCTTTCCCCCTGCAGCTATCATCCACTGAAGTGTCAGGCTGTTTCTTCCTGCAGAGTGCAGACAGCTCTGCCTGTATGTAATTCCTCAGTATGTGAAAGCCCAGCCAGCTCAGAGGAGGATTTATCCAGCTTGTAAAAGATAATAGAGCAGAGAGAAGCTGCACTAATCTAAATAACACACAGGCAGTGTGCAGAGAGGGGCCTGGAGGGGGGAGATGCATCACAGAACCACAACACTGAAGAACTTGGCAGCCTTCCAGACACAGGCCGACAAGTCTGACAGGAGAGAGATAAGTTGATTTATTACAGAGATGGTGACAGTAGAACGTGCTGCAGTAAGCCAGAACACATTAGAATAGATTTTGGAACTCGTAGGATGGAAGAAAACCGGATGAAATTTTTGTTACGGAGTCTCTTTAAGCAAAGTAGGTGCAGCGGAACAGGTGAGACGCCGCTGATGCGGATTCCGCTGCACCTACTCTGCACAAGAAACGGGTGGCAGAGCAGGGAGTCTCCCACATCGTGACGTCATTGTGGCAGATCAGCGGGCGTTCGTATCGGCGGGTCATTCGCAAGTCGGGCGTTCCTAAGTCAGGGACTACCTGTACTCGTGTCCGGGGACAAAGGGGCCCTCTATTTGGTTCTCAGTCCAGAAGAAACTATCACTTCGAAAGCCACATTACCGATATCTGTCCAAACCAATGTTTGGAAGCCTTGCAGGGTTACTGAAAGTTTTGTTTGTGTATAAACAGATCCTCACATCACAACAAGCCAACATGCCAAGATTGCAGGAAGCACATTCTCATATGGTCCTTGCTAGCTTAGATGAATGGTAAAGGCTGTCCTTCGAGGACCCAATAATGGAAAGACCAATTCTAAGGCCTTACAATGAACTTGTCTCCCTTCACGCTGACACTAGGTAGAGTTCTGTACGCTTTGCTATAATTCTGTTATCGCCAGACATGAGAAAGATGTTTCAATGCGTTCTAGCGGCTCAGAATTATGTCAGATGAAAAGGACGTCGCAGCACGCTCACATCTGCTACTCCTACAAAGATTTCCAGACGTAAAAGGGAACCCTCGCTTTCATTATGAAACTGCAGGGAACATTGATGGGGGCTGCACAAGTAATTTTTTTAGTGTATTATTATTAAAAGTTTCTATTTACATTTCTTTCCATTTCAATATCCAGCAATGTAAGAATTAAAAAAATTGCCATTAAATCATTTAATCCTATCTGGATGACTATTGTCGTCGAGATAGGAGCCGCTGAATTTTATCTGGATGTGTATTCGCGTCCAGTCAGTGTGTCTCATTCACGGCAGGATTTCAATATTGGCGATTGGTGAAGGGGAACAAGTATTCCCCGAACCAATTGGAGTACCTGTAATGAACAGACATGACCCCGTTTATTGTTCATAATAATGAAATTAAAAATTAACCCAGGATAGTATTTATAGCGCCATCTAGTGAAAAATGCAGCCAGGATACATTTTAATTAAAAAATAATAAAGTAAATCCCCACCCCCATTACTAAACAAACACTTGTAAAAAAAACAAAAAACTATCAGTTTAAAAAAAAAATGCACAAACAGTTGTTTTAGGGATTATCTTTTTAATATGTATGTCACGAGGACATAGTTCTGTTGTTTTAGCAAATACAGGCTTATATTTATTGATCAGATACAAACAACCAGTAACAAACAAAAAAAATACACCTTTATTGACAAATAATGAATTGTCACCATAATGATAATAACTTTATGGACTTATTCTTTCCTGGATAATAACTTTATGGAGTATCCTTTGCACATAACATCTGCCTGTTGCTAGAAAAACAAATACCTATTTACACTTCAGTCCTCAGTCCTTACTTTGTTACTTCTCGTTTAAGTGTTTTTTTGTTGGCTTACAATAGATTAATGTCCATTAATGCTCATTAGCAATAATAACTGAATAGAATGAACTGTCAATCAGATGAACGATGTTGTTTAGATTACATTTACATCCTTCAGAGCTCTGTGAAATTGCCGTAGCTCTTTACGTTGATGGAATGCGGAGCTGTTTGGACTCAGTTATGGGAGACTGGAGCGACCTGGACAAGCAGCCAACACTGAGGCTGAAATAAGAGTCCAATGTATGGGAAACAGTCCCAACATATTGTAAGAAAACACCCAGGGCACAGCAGAGGAGAAAGTATATGCAATGTCCATGGAAACCAATAAACATTGCAAGCCACCAATCTTCTAATTTAAACAGCGCCTCCGTCCTCTGGAGCCCCAGCAGGCCATCTAGCATCTGAGCGCTTTACCTGCGCGCGTATTCTGTTGAGCTGTGGTTTGTTTTGGCGAACGTCAGGCCAACAATAAACATTGTTTCCTACAGTGACTTAGCAATAAAAAAAGCTCGGTTGTATCCTCTGTGACATCTGTTCGTAATCCGTGAAACGATCATTGTCTATCAGAGCTGCCAACACTAAAGGCTCGCCTTCCCGTCTACAGTGGAATGTGATCGTTAGATTGTCTTTCTCGGTCTTGTCATCTCAGGGAAGTTATTGTTCCCCAGATGTCGCAATATCTCACGCAGTATAGTCTGTTTTTCTTCCTACAGGTCTTTCCAAAATTTGTCATCACCTCATCGTTGTACAGTAAGTGCTCTCGACGGGGGTTACGCAGTTCTGTAGCGCCATCGAAAGCGGACATCAATCACCTTGTGGGCGTTCAGAAAGGAGTCCTGTGGATGGTGCCAAATTATTCCTGTTGGGCAGAGTTGGTTGAATCATTTCGTTGTACTTTCTGGTGGGAATGTGTCCTGTGTGCACATGATTTCTTGCCAGCGATTGTTAGGCGGATCTCAGTAACATCTGCCTAGGAATTTAGGCCGTGCCAAAATATTTGGAGGTTTCGCACAAAGCCAGAACACCTTGGATCGCTCTCTAGGTGTATGCTATTTTAGTGTCCATCAGCCAAAGACGTATGGGACTGACGGAAGACGGTTCCAATCGCTTGTTCAGCTTAACATGTAGAAAGTGTTTTAAGACCTTGTAATAGAAGCCGATTGGAAGACTATGGTGGCGAAAACTCAACGTTTCTGCGCATTTATGGGGACCTAATAAAATTCTGCATATTTTGTATAAACACTTTGCTACATATCTGGAAAAGGAAAAATGACTCCAGCTCAATATCCATCAGTTGCACACAAATCTCTCGTCTATTATTGCAACTCCTTGACTGTCAATCTCCTGTTTGGCCTTCATGTCAGCCTGCTCCCTCAAACTTCATTTGAATAATGGGTAATAAGGGTAATATTTGACTCTGAGCTCGCTTTTAAAGGGTACCTGAATTGACATGTGACCTGAGATAAAAATAGGTACATATAGTACTAGTCCTATAAAGGCATTGTTTGAAGCCCCTTTCAGTTTTTTTGTTCTGCACAGCAAGTGTAAAAAAAAAAAACTGGGTTGTTACGTACACAAATGATGCAGCCAAAAAAGGAAAGTCAGATTTAGCCCAATACTCTAAAAAAAGAACATAGCAGGCAAAACACTTTTATCTGGCTGAAGAAACCATGTTGATAAGTCTTTAGTGCTGAAACGTTTAAAGGTCATTACGTCTGTTTTTGTTGCAGCTGAATGGAGCAGATTTTACATCCAACTGTCATCATGGCTGCTGCTAAAAATTTAGTTCTAGAAATTCAGATCTTAAACAGAAAATCAAAATATGAGATGCCGTTTCATGTCTATTCACCATTACTACTGTGCATGCAATTACAGTAGTCACCATATAAGTCTATTTTATTTTCAGAAAAGTACATTTAAAAGACAAGGTAGATATTTACCCCAGTAGATCTTCCTCAACTCGTCGTCTTTGTGGCTGTCCTGCTGTCCGTGTACGAGCGTGGCTACACTGCGTAGGTACAAGTACAGCCCATACTCTGCGCAGTAGTGTGGAGGAAATAGTCATGCACAAGTGGCTCCATGCTAATATACGTAGGGGCGGGCCGTCCTTGCATCTGTGCAGTGCAGCCTACCGGATCGCAGCCGCAAAAGCATATTCGACAAGCCCTTGTTGAATATATTCAGAGGGTCCCAGCACTTGATCAGTGGGCACCAGAAGGATACAGGAAACCTCTAGACTATACAGAGTCTTCCTAATGCTGAGGTATTAAAATGTATTTCTTTCCTTCTTTTTTGGATTTGGGTACTCTTTAAGCCTCAGATTATCTCATTAGCTTCCACCTTAAAGTGAACCTGAACTCTTGCACAGGGCAGAAGAGAAATGTACCCTGTATGTATTTAGAGAGTTTAGCCTGTCTGATTCCCCTTATCTGTCACTAATTACAACTGTAATGTGATCTCTCAGCTGTGTCAGCAGGCTGACTCAGCAGAGCAGCTAATTTGTAAGCACGGGATGTTAACCCTATGTCTGCTTCCATGAAAGCAGGAAGTAGACACACTGCAGTTTTATTGCAGGATTTGTGTCAGCTGTAGCAAATAAATATTTTTTTAAAGTTTATTATGCTATTGCTTATCTTTTAGAACAGAGAGAAAGTTCTGAGTTCAGGTCCACTTTAAAAATACATCCCAAATACCCCCTTCCTCACACATGAGGCTACACGCATGTTCTGGAAAACACTGTTCTAGCTAAAATGGCACCAGAATGAACACAGGGCCCCCTAAACTGCAACCCCCTCAAATAAAGCAGTACAAGGTGACAACCCATCTCCCTGGATGCAGAATTAGGTGCCCCCTGTATCCCCCACCCCCAGATAGGGAGTCACATAGACGTTAGGAGAAGACATGAGGCAACCTCAGGGCAGCCATCAGGGGGATACAAGAGAGACAGTAGTATGGGGCCCAGGAAGGGTCTGGGGCCCAAACAGTGGTAGTGCCACTCGAGCCTCTGCTGGCAATTATTGTACCGTGGCATAACAGGAGTTGTGTGGTCATCTCCCTCTTCTCGGCTGCGTGATTGGTGAACATGCATCAATGCAGGGGGGAGGGTGTTATGGGCCCCAGGCAAGTTGCTTTGACTCTACCCCACATACCGTGGCTCTGCCCCCACACAATCTACCTCTCAGATTGTTATTTGGCGTGAGGGGGGGCCCTGTAGGTTTGATAAGTACGGGGCCTGGAAAATTATGATGGTGGGCCTGGGCAACCTACACGGAGTATCGCTGCTAGTCATGTTATAGCATTATTATGTGAAACTGATGTGTTTTTCTTGGACAGAGGAGATCGTTTAATCGGTTCAGGCCTTGCTAGATCTGGTACGGTAGCTGTATTTGTTGTGCCTCTAAAGGACAACTGTAGTGAGAGGAATATGGAGGCTGCCATATTTATTTCCTCTTAAACAATACCGGTTGCCTGGCTGCCCTACTGATCTATTTGGCTGCAGTAGTGGCTGAATCCCACCAGAAACAGAATGATGGCCAGTGAGATGCGAATAATTTCAGCTGGCATGCAAATGTAATGCAAATTGCATGCATCTTGGATCTGGGCCAATTGAATTTGTAGGAAGTGTTTATTAGCTCACTTCCAAGCTGCATGGAGCCAACTTCCAAGCTGTCCAGAGCTTGTATTACATTTCCATGCAAGTTAGAATTGTTGCCGTCTCATTGACCCTCTCTACTGAAGAGGAGGCCACCAGTTTCTGAGACCATCTCCACACTTGCTTGATTGCCACTCAAAAGTAGCAAAAAAAAAAAATTACTTTTTCAGGTGGTGGAGATTTAGCTATGGCACCCAATCTCATGGAGGTAATCATTCTGTGTTTTAAAACTCTTAAGAATTACTTCCCACTGTCGTCCCTCAAACTCTTATTTGCGGCAATCCCACTTCATACACTGTGGGCTTCAGCCAGGCCAGGGACATAACTACACATCATAGGGCACCCCAGCAAAACTTTGATGGGGGTCCTCTTAATGTTCAAAACAGTTTTCTTGCCTCCCTTGGTGACCCTCACAACATGTAATAGCAATCAGTGTGTGACGGCTGGGGTGGGAGGGATGGAGGGGCGCACTTTGGTGTCTCAGCCTCGGGTGCTGGAGGCCCGTGTCCCAGCTCTGACCCCAACTCCAACCTACTAGAGCAGAAAGCATTGGTTTAGCCCAAAAATGGAATAACAATTAATAACCATTCTGATCATTTTAGATGTAATCGATGCACAACACAGCTTGATAAAACGCTTGACAAATTGGTCATTTGCAGACGATTGGCACCATCAACACTGTCCCCTCCAATCAATTGGAAGATTGACGTTCAGTAAAATTGCATCATTAATTAGCTTCTTCAAATACATGGATTACTGGGATCAATGTGTGTGTGTGTGTGTGTGTGTGTGTGTGTGTGTGTGTGTGTGTGTGTGTGTGTGTGTGTGTGTGTGTGTGTGTGTGTGTGTGTTTTAGGGGGTTGCTGTTTCTCAGGGGGCGGCTGGTGATAGTGGCCTTGGGCTGCAAAAAAACGGCCCTGCCCACTATTGTCAATATAACAATTTATAGCTTGTACTTGTAGTAAGACACAAAACACTGAAAGGAAATTGATTTTTTTTTCCCCCTGTAAAATTACACGGAGGGAACCAAAAGACAAATTACTTTTTTCTTTTCCTCAACTTTATTCCTCCCCTCCAATTTGTACCCTAACCTCCCCCTCCCCCATCGTTTTACACCACCCGTAAGGGACGGAGATGCTAATTTGATCGAGATCTGTGTTAATAACACCTGATATTTTCACCTTTCTCAGCGGCCCATTATATCGCCCCCGACTGATGTAACCCGTATACTATAACCTCTGGAAAATGCAATTTTTTTTTCCTGAATCGCGAACAGATCTTCAGCCCAGTCACCAAGAAACACACATTATTAAATTCTGGCCCACCCCAACGCAAGGCTCAGCCTTCGTTCTTAGCATTTTATGAAGCCCCGTTCCACCCTTCCCCCCGGGAGAAGTCTCCGTTTAGTAATTGATATTATTAACTGTATATTGAGTTTTTCATTAGGTTCGTCCTAATGTTCTGGTTTTCGTTTTTTTTCCTCCTCCGGAGGAGGTTGTGCCAAAATACCAGATACAGGTCTGAACGCACTCCGAACATCGTAGAGAAAACGAGCAGCATTTTCCAGGACCTTCTCGGCGAGGTCATCGAAAGGTCCCCCATTCTTTTTTTTTTTTTTTTTTTTTTTCCTGCGCTGTACGTTCGGTGACTGATTTTTGAGATGAGTGCATGCGGTTTGCTATGATTTATTCTCTCCTCGTGGAGACATTACATACTTCCCCGCGTATCCATTTGAATGTCTAAACTTACTATTTAGCAACTGTGTTTATTTTTTTTACGCTGTAGTTGCCGGGAAGATTGCATTACAATAACGTACGTATGTGCGTGTTCATTGTTTCTCGGAGATTGGAAGCATTCAGGCCGGCGGTTCCATGGGGAACGCTCCGTGCCAAGGTTTATCACATCCCTGTTGCATATATACATGAATGAATTTGGCTTAAGGATAAATACACGACGCCCACACACGGGTGGAATGCGAAAACCTTTTTAAGATTTTATTAGTATTGTTGTTATGATTATTTTTTAGGCAACCAACCAAAGTGACCGAGAAAGTCGTTGTGAATTTTGGACAACTCCTCTGTGGCTAGTCATAATGCCGATTTATTCATAATATGTGCAGATGTTTGAAGGATCTTGAAATGTGAGAGGCAAGGTTCTTTATGGAAATGTTGTTGGGTGTCACGGCCAACTAACCGGTCCCTGGAGAACAGGATCGGTTTCAGGACAAGGCAACAAAGGCAGCTTAAACTCCACAAGGTGCCTCTGGATTGGGCTTTGAACAGGAAGAAGATTTAAAGGGAACCAGAGACGAAGCACCCTTGTGTATTTTACCATATATATCAGTAAGAACATTAGAGAAAACACTTACCAAGCTCTCTGTTTCATCCTTACTGCTAAAAGTGTCTGTTATCAGCTGTGATAAGAATCCTGGACTGAGCATTCAGTCTGGCTTTGCAGGGAATAATTTTAGCTCAGTCATTATAGCCGAGCCACAAGGGCGCAGGCTTGGGCTTGAAAAGACACCAGAGAAGACAGACTCAGCTATAACCTTTCCATAGCAAAACTAGACTGAGTGCTCAGTCGGTGATTCTTATCAGAGGTGATAACAGTCAGATTAAAGGACTTACGAGGTGAACTTCAGAGACCTCTCAAAAAAATTAAACAGTTTTTTCCCCCCCAACAAAATACAGTGATATATATACTGAGTCTGACTGTCACACTGACTAAAATCAAAATGCAAGCTAGCTAACTAAAAAACAATAAAATACTGGTGTAGTAAAGGTGTTTAGGAGCAAAAACACCAGGTTTAACACAATAATACAGCACTTGCGTAGTCAACACCACTGGAGATGTCGCTCAGTGAGCAGTCACAAGCAAGGACGAGATTCTCTTCATGGCGCCCGCCTTAGATACAGGAGGAGCTGGCCAGGGTTCCCCTTTGTGATTGGTTGCTAGGGCTTCGGCTGGGAGCCCTCTGATTGGCTCAATGATGTCATGGACGTCATCTCCGTGGTTACGCTGTCTGGATCTGGTACTCAAACTAGGTGTCTGGACTGATTTCCAGATACCTAATACGTATCTGGATTCACTCGGATAGTGCATTCCGGATTTATCCAGCTATCTGGAATCTGTATCAGAGTTTGGATACCAGAAAAGAGTTTGGATATCTGGATAGTTCCGGTATCTGGAATCTGGATAAGCATCACTGCTGCTGGCAACCACTTTCTTAGCACCCACTGCTACTTGACACCCACTGTTACTTAGTGCCAAGGGCTACTTGGCAACTACTGGCACCCAATGTTACTTAAAGAGTAACTGTTAGCCCCCAAAGTGAAATTTAAATCTCTACAGCAATGTTTTATTTAGTATTAAAGTGATCCAAAAATCCAATGCAGAACTTAAAAATCAATATAATTTTGTTACTATGTAGCCTTTTGCCCAAGCTAATGACGCAAAGCCGCATATCTGATACTGATGAGCATGCAGAGCATGCCTATGTCTGCCCAACCCCCCTCTCCCCCCCAGGACCAGGTGCCGATCTATTCGCACCACAAACAGCTGACCGCTCTGACAGGGAGAGAGAGCGGCACTGCGGCAGCACTTCCAGCGCAGCCACGCAGAGCAGCCGCCACCGAGTCACATGTGAGACATGTGAGAGAGATGCACGGTGGCGGCTGCTCTGCTGTGGCTGCGCTGGAAGTGCTGCCGCTCTCTCTCCCTGTCAGAGCGGTCAGCTGTTTGTGGTGCGAATAGATCGGCACCTGGTCCTGGGGGGGAGAGGGGGGTCGGGCAGACATAGGCATGCTCTGCATGCTCATCAGTATCAGATATGCGGCTTTGCGTCATTAGCTTGGGCAAAAGGCTACATAGTAACAAAATTATATTGATTTTTAAGTTCTGCATTGGATTTTTGGATCACTTTAATACTAAATAAAACATTGCTGTAGAGATTTAAATTTCACTTTGGGGGCTAACAGTTACTCTTTAAAACCCACTGTTAGCACTCACTGGTAGTTGGCAGCCAATACTTGTCACATACTACTTGTCAATCACAAACTACTTGTCACTTACTACCTACTCCTTGTCACCTATTGCCTGCCAGAACAACCTACCAATCACTTAAGGTACTACTACACAAAGAATTGAATGTGTGCATTAAACACCAAGTGAACACCTGACATATCTGGCTAAGCACATTTGGCCTAATTGGCTATTCATGAGGCAATGCTCATGCAAATATGCATTCGCTTTCGCATGCCAACTTATGCAGGGTCACAAAACAATGCCGCGAAGCGGTCACCCTGCGGGAATTAGTTCATGCTGCATTAGCACTATCCAGGAGCGCCACGGGGAGGCTTCCCAATGCCCCCATACAACCGGGGGGACCGCGGGGTCCCAGGCTCTCTCACTGCCTGGGAACCACAGCGGCAACCCGGAGGGGGAGGCTGGGTGGTGCAGGTGACCCCCCCCAAGCGTGGCCAGCGCCGGGGAGAGACGTCCGCACCCATCTCCCAATATTTAAAAACAGGCACTTACCTTAACGTCCATTGCGTTCATTTCTCTGTGTAGTCAATCACTTAAGGTGCCCATACATCGGGCGATACATGGGCAGATTGTCCATGATCAGACAGATCTCTCTCTGTATCGAATCTAATTGCAGAGGGATTTTGCTGAACCCATACACCGCGGACCGATTCCCGATAGATTTCAGCATAAAATCTATTAGGAATTGGCTTAGTGATGCTACCTCCACCACCACTGCCACCCTACAGGTTTTAAATGCCCCCTCTGGTGCCTAACACTGTAAATTATCTATTCCGATTTCATGATGGCTTGCCTCATTTGCCGTCACCACTGTGTCCGCTGTTAATGCAAGTTACTGCAAGTTCCTGTACCACATGTGTACTATGAGGCATTTGTGTGACAGCACATAAACGAGACTCCTTCCCCCCCTCTCCCTCCCTGTAGGTTGCCGGATGCTTCTCCCCCCTTCTTCCCTCCCTGTAAATTCCCAGATGCTTCTCCCTCTTCCCTCTCTCCCTGTAGGTAGCCAGATGCTTCTCCCCCTCTCCCTCCCTGCCCTGTAGATAGCCAGATGCTTCTCCTCCTCCCTCCCTGTAGGTTCCCAGATGCTTCTCCCCCTCCCTCCCTGTAGGTTGCCAGATGCTTCTCCCCCCTCCCTCCCTGTTGGTTCCCATATGCGTCTCCCCATCCATCCCTGTAGGTTCCCAGATGCTTCTCCCCATCCCACCTTGCAGGTTGCCAAATGCTTCCTCCCCTCCCTACCTGTAGGTAGCCAGATGCTTCTCCCTCCTCCCTCTCAGTAGGTAGCCAAATGGTTCTCCCCTCTCCCTCCCTGTAGATAGTCAGATGCTTCTCCTCCCCCCTCCTGGAGATAGCCAGATGCTCCTCCCCCCTCCGTGCGGATAGTCAGATCCCAACTCCCACCTTGTAGATAGCCAGATGCTTCTCCCCTCCCTCCCTCCTTCCCTAAAGATAGCCAGATGCCTCTCCCCCTCTCTACCTGTATGTAGCCAGATGCTTCTCCCCCTCCCTCCCTGTAGGTAGCCAGATGCTTCTCTCCCCTCCCTACCTGTAGGTAGTCAGATGCTTCTCCCCCCTCCCTCTCTGTAGGTAGCCAGATAATTCTCCTCCACTCCCTCCCTGTAGGTTCCTAGATGCTTCTCTCCATCCCTCCCTGTAGGTTCCCAGATGCTTATCCCCATCCTACCATGTAGGTTGCCACATGCTTCTCCCTATCCCTCCCTGTAGGTTGCCAGATGCTTCTCCCCATCCCTCCGTGTAGGTTGCCAGATGCTTCTCCCCATCCCTCCCTATAGGTAGCCAGATGCTTCTCTCCCCCCATTACCTGTAGGTAGGCAGATGCTTCTCCCTCCTCCCTCCCTGTAGGTAGCCAGATGCTTCTCCCTCCTCCCTCCCTGTAGGTAGCCAGATGCTTCTCCCCCCTCCTTCCTTCCCTGTAGGTAGCCAGATGCTTCTCCCCCTCCTCCCTCCCTGTAGATATTTAGATGTTTCTCCTCCCCCTCCCTATAGATAGATGCTCCCCCCCTTCCCTGCAGATAGTCAGATGATACTCCCAACTCCCACCTTGTAGATAGCCAGATGCTTCTCCCCCTCCCTCCCTCTCTAAAGATAGCCAGATGCCTCTCTCCCTCTCTACCTGTGGGTAGCTAGATGCTTCTCTCCCCTCTCTCCCTGTAGGTAGCCAGATGCATCTCCCCCTCCCTCCCTGAAGATAATCAGATGCTTCTCCCCCCTCCCTTTCTGTAGGTAGTCAAATGTTTGTACCCCCTCCCTCCCTCCTGTAGGTAGCCAGATACTTCTCCCCCCTCCGTCCCTGTAGGTTCCCAGATCCTTGTCCCCATCCCTCCCTGTAGGTAGCCAGATGCTTCTCCCCATCCCACCTTGTAGGTTGCCAGATGCTTCTCTCCATCCCTTCCTGTAGGTAGCCAGATGCTTCTCTCCCCTCCCTACCTGTAGGTAGCCATATACTTCTCCCCCCTCCTTCCCTCCCTGTAGGTAGCCAGATGCTTCTCCTCCCCCCTCCCTGGAGATAGCCAGATGCTCCCCCCTCCCTGCGGATAGTCAGATGCCAACTCCCACCTTGTAGATAGCCAGATGCTTCTTCCCTCCCTCCCTCCCTAAAGATAGCCAGATGCCTCTCCCCCTCTCTACCTGTAGGTAGCCAGATGCTTCTCCCCCTCCCTCCCTGCAGGTAGCCAAATGCTTAGATGCTTCTCCCCCCCTCCCTCCCTGTAGGTTCCTAGATGTTTCTCCCCATCCCTCACTGTAGGTTCCCAGATGCTTCTCCCCATCCCTCCCTGTAAGTTGCCAGATGCTTCTCCCCATCCTTCCCTGTAGGTAGCCAGATGCTTCTCCCCCTCCCTCTCTGCCTAATGATAGCCAGATGCCTCTCTCCATCTCTACCCGTGGGTAGCCAGATGCTTCTCCCTTCTCTCTCCCTGTAGGTAGCCAGATCAGTCTCCCCCTCCCTCCCTGAAGATAGTCAGATGCTTCTTCCCCCTCCCTCCCTGTAGGTAGCCAGATGTTTCTACCTCCTCCCTCCCTCCTGTAGGTAGCCAAATGCTTCGCCCACTTCCCTCCCTCTCTCCCTGTAGGTAGCCAGATGTTTTTACCCCTCCCTCCCCTACCGGTAGCCAGATGTTTCTACCCCCTCCCTCCCTGTGTGTGTTGTCTCTGTGTAGTGTGTGTGTATGTGGTAGGTGTGTGTGTTGTCTCTATGTAGTGTGTGTGTATGTAGTAGGTGTTTGTTGTCTCTGTGTCTCTGTGTAGTGTGTGTGTGTAGTAGGTGTTTGTTGTCTCTGTGTCTCTGTGTAGTGTGTGTGTATGTGGTAGGTGTGTGTGTTGTGTGTGTTGTGTGTGTGTGTGTGTGTGGTAGGTGTGTGTGTGTATGTGTGGTGTGTGTGTGTGTGTATATATTGTATGTGTTTGTAGGTGTGTGGGTGTGCGTATGTTTATATGTGTGTATGCGTGTGGTGTGACACAGTTTGCTGTGCCTCGGATAGGTCAGAAATGGCCCCATCTGTAACTACCAAAAGTGCGTCCAGACCATCTGTTATAAGTATTCTGCAAAAGATTCTGAAAATATTTTCGCCTGGGGCACGTTTCACAGATCAAGGCTGCTTCATCAGTGGCTCCATACATATGGAAATTCACAATTATGCCATGTCTGTATCAGTCAATACATGTGAAGGCAACATCTTCTGCATGGCCTGCAGACAGATGGGGTCTTTATGGAGATCATACAGGGAACCTCAGCTCAGTGGCCACTAGAAAGAAAGGCTTTACTTGTGCATCACTGTTTGGGTAACGGCATCATGGAAAGATCCCATCTCACACAGGAAAATGCTACAAGACAACAGTACATGACATTGAACATGTACAAAAAATGCACAGTGCCATCTAGTGCAAATTTAGTACACATGCAACTTAGAGTGTACATGTCATGAAAAAAGTGCCCCTTGTGGGTACTATCCTCAGGAGGAGGAAAACTCTGGATCCTAAAGAGGATTCCCTCGTTCTCCTCCGCAGGCCCGTTCCAGCGCTAGAACCCCCGAAAAAGAGCTTGTCAATGTTTGTGGAGAGTCACAGCGATGGGATCTCCATCCGCCCATCCAGTGACCTGTATCCATGGCTACAGCGGTGCCTCATGTGACCTGTTACGTGCTGCCGGGTCACATGAGGTGCCACTGTAGTCAGAGATGAAGCAGGACTTCACATGTAGCTGGTGGCAGAAGGGAGGAGATGCTGTCCTGGAGGAAGCAGAGGGAGGTAAGCGTAGTGCCAGTGCCTGCAATGCACAGCCCGATGTGTCCCTCCTCTTCGGTCTGGCTTTGCACACAAAGGAGGGGTGTCCTCACAATGTATTGCTTCAGCTTGCAAAAAGTCTAGAACTGGCCCTGACAAATATGTTTTGCAGGCTGCTCTAAGTTCCGCAAGTTGTACAATTTGATCTTCCACACATTGGGACACCTTGGCTAAATTCTACTGGACGTTATTTTTTTAAAGTTATTTCTTAGTATGTTTTCCCATTACTGCACCTTGGCATACGGTACCCTGTGGGGAACCCTTCCGTTTCTTGTGGGGGGCGTCTATTTGAAAAGGGCTCCTTGAAAAAAGGGCTCCTGGTGTAGCCCATATATACCAAATTCGGCTACAAAAAGGGCGCCTGGTGTAGCCCATATGCCAACTTCGGCTACAAAGGGCACATGGTGTAGCCCATATATGCCAACTTCGGCTACAAAGGGGCGCCTGGTGTAGCCCATATGCCAACTTCGTCTACAAAGGGGCGCCTGGTGTAGCCCATATGCCAACTTCGTCTACAAAGGGGCGCCTGGTGTAGCCCATAAGCCAACTTCGGCTACAAAGGACACCTGGTGTAGCTCATAAAAGGTTGCCCTTTTGTAGTAGAATCAAAAACCTTGTAGCTAAATAAAAAATATGGGCTACAAAGGGGCGCCCTACTGTAGCCAAAAACCTTGTAGCCGAATAAAAATATGGGCTACAAAGGGGTGCCCTTTTGTAACCGTAAACCTTGTAGCCAAATAAAAATAAGGGCGACAAAGGGGTGCCCTGCTGTAGCCGAAAACCTTGTAGCCGAAAAAAAAATAAGGGCTACAAAAGGGCGCCCGCTTGTAGTCCATATTTGCAGAAATAACATTGATGTCTATGGAGGAGCCCTTTTCATACAGGCAGCTCAGGAGCCCTGTTCAACGGATCCCTATGGGGGTCCTCAAAATATATTGCTTCAGGAGTCAAAGTGTAGAACTGACCTTGTCATGTTTCACAGGCTACTCTAAGTTCTGCAAGTTGTAAAAAATGTGATCTTCCACACACTGGGACACCTTGGCTAAACTTCGACTTGGTGTTATTTTTTTTAAAGTTATTTCATTGTATATTTCCCTATTTCTGCACCTCAGCATACACTACCCAGTGGGGGAACCAGCCCTCTCTTTGCAGCCCCATTCAGCACAAAACAAAACAAGCTATATTTATACTGTTCATATGCCAGGCTTGCGAACACAGCCAGTTCCAGTTTATTTAGAAACACACATGCATTTTTTGGGAACTTTTTTTTTTCTCTCTCTCTCCCGCTTTTAATGACCTTAGTGTATATTTCGGAAGTGGTCTGATTTGTACAACATCAACAAGTCGAGTAAATATTGTAGTGTTTGTTTATGAAATTGCGGTAACCAGGTGGAAAGTTTTGACATGGCATTCCTGCTGGGTGCGCTGCGCAAAGGTCAACAAATACACTCCCCTCCAAACTCGCCATTTCCAAGGCAGGGGTTGGAAAACAAGGACGCTGTTTGCACAAGCCTATGGATTAATTCACCTCCATAAAATCATGAGTAATGGGGGCTGTATCCTTTATTTCAGCACTTTGTCTCTCAAAAGAAAATTTAAAGAGAAGGGGAAAAAAAAATTACCGTAAATAACAGCCAAGAGTTCCCCGAAGGAAGACTGAAGTCCAAACTCATCTGTTAGTTTGGGATGAAAAATTAAACAAAAAATGTAGCAGAAGTCAGCTTGCATCCCAACACATCACCCTCAAAGCCTGCTGAGGACTGAAGGACGTTAAATGGATTTTCATCCCTGAAGGACATAAAATAAAAATGAATTTACGGCTAGATTTACTAAGAAGATCACAGTTGTAATATATGGCTTGAAGGCCACTCACAATGCAAACACTTTGAAACCGGATTTAATGACAGACCTGGGGGGGTCATGAGGGGAGGGTCTTCTGGAACATCTGGGATGCTTTAGAGCAGAGTAAAGTGATGTTGTTGAATTGTTATTGGATACAAGTACCTTCGTGGAAAAAAGTGGAGACTACGGCACAACATCTGAAGAGCAGGAACTGTTTATGGGGTTGACATACTTGAACACTGTTTTCATAGGCCAGAACATCTCACCCTCCGAAGAAAGACATCAGTTTTCCTCTTGAAATTTTCATTCTTAATGCATAGCAAAGAGAAAAAAAAGTACCCAGATTAAAGTACAGAGTTCAGCAGTGGGGGAACAAATCCAGATTTACTAAACAAAACAGACAACCTATTTGTTTTATGAATACCAGTGAGCAGCCTGACTAGCAAGCAGTGCAATGTCCAGTGGGGAAAGGGACATATGCATGGACATGTACTATTAAAGAAAAAGTACAAATAAACTTATGAAATAATGAATTGTGGGTTTAGAACAGCTAAGAAATAGAGGAGTTGTACAATAGTAGCAAAGTAAAGAGTCTCATAGTGTTTCCAGTACAGGAACATTTAAGAAACTTCAGTTATTATCTATGCAAAAGAGGTTCTCTGAGCTCTTCCACCCACTGGGACGATACAGTCCTGTTTTCCTGTTTTCTGAAGCACTTAAAGTGAACCAGAGATGAAGCATCCGCATGTATTTTACCATATATATCAGTGGGGACATTGGAGAAAACACCTACCCTGCTCTCTGTTTCATTCTTCACTGTTTAGCTTCCTTCTTATCAGCCCTGATAAAATCCTCAACAGAGCATTCAGTCCGGCTTTGCTCAGGAATTTTTATAGCCGAGTCTGTCTTCTGTGCTGTCTTTTCAAGCCCAAGCCTGCCCCCTTGTGGCTCTGCTCAGAAATCATTATAGCTGAGTCATTATAGCAAAGCCAGACTGAATGCTTAGTGGTGGATTTTATCAGGGCTGAAAAAGCAAGCTGAACAGTGAAGAATGAAACAGAGAGCAGGGTAGGTGTTTCCTCTAATGTTCCCACTGATATATATGGTAAAATACATGAGGATGCTTCATCTCTGGTTTACTTTCACTTTAAATAGCCAAGAAATAGTGAGAGACAGCTTGAGATAAAGTTTTACTGCAGGAAAATTCAAAGGGTCATATTTCTGCATTATTTTGTAGATTAACAGACAATGGGCTTGATTCACAAAGACAAATAGCATACCTATCAGAGGTAACACGCCTTATCAGAGTTACCACACCTAATCAGAGTAGCATAGCGAGCGCTATGAACTTTTGCCTGCTAATTGGCAATGACGAGAGCTCCAATCGTCCTGCCCTGAGCCCCTGCGGGTCCAATCACTTTAAAGGACATTATCCCCGCACTTTGGCCCAATAAGCTGCTTGTCACTTGACAGGAAACATGACAGGCAGCCTATTGGGCCAATCAAAGTGCAGGGATAATGTCCTTTAAAGTTATTGGACCCCGGGGGGGGGGCCTCAGGGCAGGACGAGTGGAGCTCTCGTCATTGCCAATTAGCAGGCATAAGGTCGTAGCGCTCGCTATGCTACTCTGATAAGGCGCGTTAACTCGGATAATACATGTTAACTCTGATAAGGCATGCTATTTGTCTTAGTGAATCAAGCCCAGGGTGTGGTTGTAAAACCGCAGCTGCGACAGTATGATGCAATGTTATAGGGAAAAAAGATATATAACTGAAAATAAAAGTATGAGACTCTTTTCTTTGCTACTAATATTCTTTTCATTATCCGTACTACACACACAACATCATGATTTTTTTCAGTTCAGTAGATATGGCTCGAACCTCCAATTTTAGGTTCGCGAACCTCGAACGCGAACTTCCGAAAAAGTTTGCATTCGCGCGAACTTTGCAAACCGAAATAGACTTCAATGGGCAGGCGAACTTTCAAAACTTCAAACATTAACCTCCCTGGCGGTAAGCCCGAACTAAGTTCAGGCTACGCCGCCGCGGAGGATTTCTCAGGCCCTGGTGGGCCGATTTGCATAATTTTTTTTTCTGGTACACGCAGCTAGCACTTTGCTAGCTGCGTGTAGAAACCGATCGCTGTTGCTCCACGCCAATTCGCCGCTACCCGCCGTAACGCCCCCCAGACCCCGTGCGCAGCCTGGCCAATGAGTGCCAGGCAGCGCTGAGGGGTGGATCGGGACTCCCTCTGACGTCACGACGTCGATGACGGTATAGAAAGTTGTGGTTGGGCACACCATGAAAAGTTGGGTGCTTGGTATTGTGGCATAGGCAAAGCACTATCAAAGTCAGTATTCAAATATACCAGCACTCTCAAAAAGATTCAAAAAAATCACGCTCTTTTTTTTGAGCTGACATATCCCCAAAAAAACGACAATTGTTTTGGGGGCCTCGCAGGGTCCCCCTTTCTCAAGGCGTGTGGTTACAATCAAACTTAGTGCTACCAGCAAATATATACATCATTAATCCCATATACCCTGATAACGTTATCCCGATCGTCGCCATGGTGACGGGAAAGCCAAACAGGAAATCCCGTTCTGAACGGAATTTCCTGCTTGCGCTGATCGGCGGAGGTGATCGGAAGGGGAGGGGGGATGCCACTGCACAGCGCCTATCATGTAGCTAATGTGCTGCGCTGCCCCCTGGCGGTTTTAATAGACCGCTAGGGAGGTTAACTCTGGCCATAAAAGTGATTGAAAAGATGTTTCAAGGGGTCTAACATCTGAGTTTTTGCATGCATGAGTGGGATACATGCCAAAAGTCCCGGGGAAAAATCAGGATTTGACGCACAGCAGTGTTTTAAGAGCAGAAATCACATTGCATGAATTGGAGGCCTAAAGTGCTTTAAAACGCGTACGTACAAAAAGGGCGCCTGGACAAAAAGGGCGCGGGGTGTAAACGCTAATTAACAATTAATTTTTAATAGCGTTTATAAAAATAGTGTGCTATATTTCGTTTACAAATAATGTTTAACAAATTTATAAATCATTAAATAATGTTTATGAAATCGGAAATTGTGAAAACGTTAATCTTCCCTGTTTCAAAAGTTAAACTTATAATTACGTTTATTAAAAAAACAATAATATATGTTTAATTGTTATAATTGTATATTATTGTGAATAACCTTCATTTATGGTTTGTTCTTATAATAAAATCTGAAAATATTCTTTATAACGATGATATAAATATAACTACGTTCGTAATAAGTGTTGTAAAACATTAGTAATTATTACTAAAATTTTACTAAAACTATACCTAAGCCTACTCTTACACAGAACCCTCCCTGTACCTATCCCTAACCCCTAGACCCCCCTGTTGGTGCCTAAACCTAAGACCCCCCTGTTGGTGCCTAAACCTAAGACCCCCCTGTTGGTGCCTAAACCTAAGACCCCCCTGTTGGTGCCTAAACCTAAGACCCCCCTGTTGGTACCTAAACCTAAGACCCCCCTGTTGGTGCCTAAACCTAAGACCCCCCCTGTTGGTGCCTAAACCTAAGACCCCCCCCCTGTTGGTGCCTAAACCTAAGACCCCCCTGTTGGTGCCTAAACCTAAGACCCCCCTGTTGGTGCCTAAACCTAAGACCCTCCTGTTGGTACCTAAACCTAAGACCCCCCCTGTTGGTGCCTAAACCTAAGACCCCCCTGTTGGTACCTAAACCTAAGACCCCCCTGTTGGTGCCTAAACCTAAGACCCCCCCTGTTGGTGCCTAAGTAACCCTCCCTGTACCTACCCCTAACCCCTAGACCTCTCTGTTGGTGCCTAAACCTAAGACCCCCCTGTTGGTGCCTAAACCTAAGACCCCCCTGTTGGTGCCTAAACCTAAGACCCCCCTGTTGGTGCCTAAACCTAAGACCCCCCTGTTGGTGCCTAAACCTAAGACCCCCCTGTTGGTGCCTAAACCTAAGACCCCCCTTTATTATGTGGATAATAATGTTTTACTAATTGTGGATGCAAAAAATATTTAGCAATTTACGTTACGTACTGATCGCTTTATTTTGTGAATAATAATGTTTTTGAAACAGTAAGGGATAAAACTTTAAATAATGTTTTAATTAGTTAAATAAGATAAATATGTTTAGTATTTTTATAAACGTTATTCGGCACGGGTGCATTTTATAAACGTAAATCACCACAAGCACACTTATAAATCATTAAAAATCTCCTGGCGCCGTTTGTAAACGTTATTTATGTCCTGTGCCCTTTTTTCCTGCTCGGCGCCCATTAAACGTTATTTATTATGAGAGTGAATGGCGGCGCCCTTTTTGTCCACTAGCGGCCTGCGCCCTTTTTTCCCGCTTCCGCTTTAAAACATCTTGCATGTGTATACATCAATCAGGTAGTGTAATTAGTGTACTGCTTCACACTGACACACCAAACTCACTGTGTAACGCACCGCAAACAGCTGTTTGTGTAGTGACGGCCGTGCTGGACTGGTGCGCACCATGGCGATAGTGCAGGCGATAGCGGTTTTCAAGCCCATATGGTCACCTGGCTGAGGTAGCTCAATGATAGAACAACAGTGACTGTCCAGCTGGTCTGTCCACAATGAAGCAACGACCTTATTATCTTGGGTGTGCCCCCTAACACTTTCATATAGCCGGCGGTCATTGCTTCATTGTGATACGCAAGCCTCTTCACCGCGGCAAGGTAACGATCACGAAGGGGAATTGACACGTGTAAATGCCTTTTGTTTTGTTGTTGCAGCCGCAGTGCAAAACAGAAGTTGGATGGCAAATTGTGACAGCTCTGGCCACAGGTCAAGCCTGCGCACCCAGTAGTCCAGGGGTTTATCGCTGCTCAGTGTCTACATCCGCACTTAAGGCCAGGTAGTCGGCTATCTGCCGGTCGAGGCTTTGGTGGAGGGTGGATCCAGAAGGGATAAGGCGAGGGCGGCGTTGGACTAAAGAATGTCTGCATGTCTGACATCACCATGAGATTGCTGGAGCGTCCTGTCCTTGCCTGCGTTGACATGAGAGAAGGATTACTGGCAGTGGCACCTTTATTGCCTTGTGCTTAGAAATCACCCTTAAACGCACTGTAAAGCATACTTGCCAGCTTGTGGTGCAAGTGCTGCATCCTTTCAGCCTTCTGGTGAGTTGGTAACATCTCTGCCACTTTGTGCTTATACCAAGGGTCTAGTAGTGCTGCCACCCAGTACAGCTCATTCCCTTTGAATTTTTTTTAATACCCTCAACAGGCTGGACAGCATGAAAGACACCATCTGCACAAATTTGGATGCAGACGTACTATCCATCTCCTCTTGCTCTTCCTCAGTGATGTCAGGTAAGTTCTCCTCCTCCCCCTAGCCACAAAGAATACCACGGGAAAGTTGAGCAGCACAAGCCCCCTGCAAAACCTGCTGTGGTTGTTCTTCTGACTCCGCCTCCAAAAAACCAACATCTTCCCCACACGACTCTTCCTCCTCCTCCTCCTCCCCTCCTCTGTGCTGCCGCAGGTGTTGAGGAAACATCTGGTTCTGATGAGAATTGATCCCACAACTCTTCCTCCTGTTCCTGTTCACGCTCCTCCACAGCTTGATCCACCACTCTATGCACGGCACCCTCCAGGAAGAAAGCATATGGGATCAAGTCGCTGATGGCGCCTTCACTGCTACTCACCATGTTTGTCACCTCCTCAAACCGCTGCATGAGCCTGCAGGCATTTCGCATGAGTGTCCAGTACTTCGGCCAGAACAACCCCATCTCCATCTCCCCAGAGCGTGTACTTTTGCTGTAGTTGTACAGATACTGGTTGACGGCTTTCTCGTGTTGTAGCAGGCAGTTAAACATCAGGAGCGTTGAATTCCAGCTAGTCGGGCTATCGCAAATCAAGCGCCTCACCTGCAAGTTATTTCTCTGCTGAATATCAGCCAAGCGTGCCATGGTCGTGTAGGACCGCCTGAAATGCCCACACACCTTCCTGGACTGCTTCAGGACGTCCTGTAAGCCTGGGTACTTACACACAAATCTCTGAATTATTTATTATTATAAAATCTTCTGCACGGACGGAACGACGGGAACGATTGATTTCGGACGGTAATTGATCGTTCTGTCAGCGTTTGCGCAACGATTTCACAGCCGATTCGATCACAGTGATCGAATCTGCTGTATATCGGCGGGAAAATCGTTAGGTGTGTGGGCCCCTTTAAGTGGACTTTTCAACCCCCCCTGGTGGTGCCTAACCTTAAGACCCCCTGGTGGTGCCTAATCCTAAGAGTCTCTGGTGGTGCGTTACCCTAAGACCCCTCTGGTGGTGTATAACACTAAGACCCCCTGGTGGTGCCTAACCATTAAGACCCCGAAATTAAAAATCAATGTAAAAATGATTAAAAACTAAGTTAAATTACATGTCAAAACGATAATTAACATTATTATAATTTTAAAAACAAATGTAAAAATTGATTAAAAAAAGTACAATATCCAAATATTGAAATGTTAACATGATCATTAAAAATATTATAATTGTAAAAACAAATTTTTTAATGATATTTTCCATTTTAGTATTGTAAAAACTATAAATAATAATAGGTGCAAAACAGTTTTGCACCCAATAGTCGATATTTGACCACTTTTCACATGCGCCCGATTTTCCTGCTTCTGTAGTAGAGTATTTCCTTAGTTGTTACAATAAATACAGGTGCTGGGAATAAATACTGTTGAAAAAATTGTAAAAGAAATATGAAAATACCAAATTACTGCAACTCTGAAACTTTATCCCAATCACAGAGCTCGGAAGCATTGGACCAATCAGAGAATGCTTATTTTTTTCTGTGGAAATCAGATTACCACGGTAATTTTAGTGGAAATTGTATTAACACTGTCATTTTAGGCCAATCAGAAAATTTTGGAAGGCCAATCGGAGAATGCAGACGTTTACCGCAGTTGCCAATCAGAAATGCAGTTTCCTCATAATAGTATACATCTGCAAAAAATTGCAGATTCCGATTTTTTTTTTACTTTTCTTACAACTTTATTGATCCAAAAAATTAGCATTCTTCTGAAATATGTGGAAATCAGAAAATCAGATTTGCGTGGAAATCCGCAGAATCAGAAGTCAATTTTAAGAAAGCGAAAACACCAAACACCAAAAATGGGCCTTTCAGAGTATCACCAAAGGTTCATTCCTTATCATAATCCATTACATTGCTGAGACACATTATAAAATTGTATATAAGGTAATTTTAATAAATATTAAATATACTGTACATTCAAAATATGACAATTTCAATCTGACCATTAACCACTTCAGGATTCTGCGTACGCATAAGTACGCCCCTGAAGCGGCTTCCATGGAAACGGCCGCTCGTATGAGCGGCTGTTCCATGTCAGTTCACGGAGGGTGTCTCCGTGAACACCCTGCGAGCCTCCGATAGCGGCTCACAGGGTAAAAGTAAACACGCAGGAAAGATCTTCCCCGTTGTTTACATACATACGGTGCTGCTGTGCAGTAGCGCCGTAGAGGAGATCGGCGATCCTCGGCCTCTGACTGGCCGGGGATCGCCGGCATCTGATAGGCTGAAGCCAATCTCAGGCGGCGCAGGACGGATTTCTGTCCTGTGCAGCCCATAGTGAAGAGGGGAGGGAGGGAAGGAGGCAGAGGGAGGAATAGCGCTGCGGAGGGGGGCTTTGAGGAGCCCCCCCCCCGCTAGGCACAGCAGCGTGGCGGCGATCAGACCCCCCCAGCAGGACATCCCCCTAGTGGGGAAAAAGGGGGGGGGGGGAGTCTGATCGTCCGGCCTGCTATCTGATCTGTGCTGCGGGCTGAAGAGCCCCCGCAGCACAGATCAGGCTGAAATCCGGAAATCCGGAAGTGGTTAAAGTGTATTTCATGTAAAATATAGGCTTATTATTCACAGTACGAAGTGTTTGTCAAAAAATTTACAGTGCAAAGCACATTTTCCTTATAGCGTGGTGAAAATTCAAGAGCGCATAAACCCAAAGATTTGTAAGTTGTCTATTGGGCCCCTAAGGAGCTTGGGCCCTGATAAATTCCCCAGTTTGACCTCATGGAAGCATCAGCCCTGGGTGCAATTCAGGGAGATCCCCTTACCAAATGGTCTGGCGGCAACTCCTAGAGTCAAGTGTACATTCCAAATTTTTTATTTGTCTTTTCTCCCCTTTTTATTTTGTGGTGTGCATTTTTTTGCATAAATAGGTTAAGGTTAGGTTAGTAGAGGGATGGTTATCACTTATAGTGAATGGGATCAGCCACGCAATGCATGCAAACGCAGATGGCGTGCGATCGTACGCGTTGCATTCCGATTGCACGACCATCTGCATATGATAATGTGAACGAGGCCTTACAAATATTTCGTTGTTGTACAGTATATTTACCTTTTATCTACATAAGCAATCATTTTGCTTTTCCTTGGTCCGTCGGTGGGAACGCACTCCTCGCAAACGTTAGTCACCGCCAATAAAACTTTTATAAACTTTTTGTTTTTTAATGGCGACCTGCGGATTAAGCCGCGATTACCCCGTTCATTCAATAAATGGAGGGTCCCTCGCAGATGTGTTAATCATTTTTGCAACATTTTGGGCCAAGAGAAATAGGTCCGCTTCCTCGATTCCCACAGAGCTGAGATTGATGTTCGCATGAGTCAGATGGATTGCGGGAGGCCAATAACTCTTATCTGAGCAGAGAGCGCAGTAAAGGGAGGAATGCCATCAGCGGACACAAGCGGTGTGACTGATGGATTACACATCCTCCTTTATTTCATGCCGATGATGGCTTTCTGTTTTACGACCACCCTTAATCTTTCCAATCTCTCACCTGGCCCTGCTTCTCCCTTTGATATCTGGGTGGTATTGAAATTTATGTTAGCTTTTATAGAACTGCATTAACTCTCAGGCCAATAAAACTCTGCAGAGCCAGATGACTGCCAGACTTTGGCATCCCCAGCGAGCGCCACAGCGGAGGAATGTTCCCTGCGGTCCGCTAAGGAGGCAAAGCTGGCCTGTTCGGCGCATCAGCCGCACTTGTATCCCTACGGCTTGTATTACTAACAGCCTCCAAGACTGGACATCGTTGGAGAACTTAAAGGGTACCTGAACTTAACTTATTTCAAATAAACACATGATGTACTTGCAAGCAGGGGCGTAACTAGACTACAGGGGAACAGCCACTGCAAATTGCAAAGGGGCTCAGAGCTGTGGGGGGCCCCAACTACTAACCTTCCCTTCCTCCGATACAGGGGACTTTCAGATCAGGTGTTTTTGTGGCTACACTTGTTATGGGTGTGTAGACCATGATGGCCACCCTTGTTTTATGACCCTTGTGAGATGGGCCCCCAGGCTGTGAAGGGCATCAAGGGGAGGCAAGGGAAGGGGTGTGACCATTGGGGGAGGAGCCATTAAAGTTAGGCTGGGGGTGCCATGAATTGTAGTTAAGCCACTACTTGCAAATTAATTTCAAGTACTTACCTTGCCATCAGTTCCACCCAAACGCTCACCATTTTCTTCTAACAACAATCCCTTCCAGATCCAACTAGACCTAGTCAGACTTGTCAGACCATGAGGACAGCACGGTGGCTTAGTGGATAGCACTCTTGCCTTGTAGCGATGGGTCCTGGGTTCCAATCCCAGCTAGGTCAACATCTGCAAGGAGTTTGTATGTTCTCCCCGTGTCTCCTCTGGGCGCCCCGATTTCCTCCCACAGCTCAAAAACATATGGATAAGTTAAAGTGAACCTCCGCACTAAAAATCGACTCAGCAGCACTGAAAAGGCTTGGTGTTTCTTTAACAGTTTCACAGCATCAGAACTTTGTTTCTCTTATACAAGCCTCATTTTTAGCTGCACATAGGAAAACTGCCCGGGCTTTTTTCCCCTGATGCTGTGCAAAGCATGATGGGATTTCTGATGTTGTTCTCGTTCTACTGTTTTGGTGCAATTATTTATTTATTTATTTATTTTTTTGTACATTTTGAATTTGACATTTGAAGCCTAGCGTGTGCAGCTGGGAGAGGTAATCAGGACACAGGACAGTTGGAACTGTGTCTCCTGCTCCTTGTCACCTCCTTTCAACCAAAAAGATGGCTGCCCCCATGACAAAGATGGCAGCCCCCATGAATCACAAACATTTGCCTGTTCTTTTAAAACAGAGTGGGTAAGAGATTATATTACCTATCTATTCTAATTAACATAACTAATGTAACTTGATGACAGTATGTTTGTTTAGGCTGAAGTTCCCCTTTAATTGGCTTCCCCCTAAAATTGGCCCTAGACTATAATATATATGATACATACACTACACGATACATACATAGACATTTGACTATGGAAGGGATTAGATTGTGAGCTCCTCCAAGGGACAGTTAGTGACATACTGCAAGGGACAGTTAGTGACAAGAATATAAAAATACATAGACTCTGTAAAGCCCCGTGGAAGATGTTGGCGCTATATAAATACTAAATAATAATAACTTGTCTCTCTGGAAGCTGGAAGCCTTAGGGCCCTTCTCCACTATATAATTTGCTGTCAGTTATAACTGAAAGGACAACTGATGTGCAAGGAAATTTCCATGTTTCCCTATGGTTTAAGTGGGCAATATTACAGGTTAACAGTGTGCTGACCCGAAAGCTGTGACGGGGTCACGGCCATTTTTAAAATGGTGGATGTAGAATTCCACTGATCACAGTGGATAAGCAGGAGAGGAGAAATAGATCAATGTGTAGAATACACGGGAGGTAAGTATGACTTGTGTATGTTTATTTTGACTTTTTTTTTCTTTTTAGTTCAGATTTGCTTTTAAAAAAAATCCTGTAAACTGCTTGGAATTATTTTTTTTATTAAAAGTCCTTGCTTCACGCAGGCCAAGGCATAGGCGAGAGAGGCTCCAGCCTCAGGGCACAGTGTAGGAGGGGGAGCACAACACACTCAGCTATCATTCCCCTATTGTGTATGAAGCAGAGAGAAACAAGAAAAGCAATCAGTGTGTGACGGCTGGGGTGGGAGGGATGGAGGGGCGCCCTTTGGTGTCTCAGCCTTGGGTGCTGGAGGACCTTGTCCCAGGTAAGTACACAATCTCACCAGCATGAGTTCACTATCACTAACCTTTCAATATCATTATTTAGTAGCTGGGATGACTCACTTGAGAGATACAAAATGTTGTTAACTAGAAGTAGATCATTTTTAATAAACTCAGGCCAGGCTTAGGTTAGTTCCAAAATAACTAAAAACTTACTCTGCTGTATTCTCTAGAGACGTTAGGAATCAGAGGAGATTTTTTTTCCATTAAATATATTTTAACTAGCCAACCCGCGTCGTAGCATACGCCGCATCTATCTATCTAATAGAGTACGTGCCTCAACCTTGAAGCAAGAAGAAGTAGGCTTTCCATGAGAAAATGTATGCGTGCTCAAACACCAAGTTTAACCCTAGCAAGTCTGGCTTTGCAAATCCGGCCTAATTGGCTATTCATGAGGCAATGCTCATGCAAATATGCATTTGCTTTCGCATGCCAAACTATGCAGGGTCAAAAAACCAATACTGCAAAGTGCTCTCTCGCTGCCTGGGAACCACAGCGGCACCCCGGAGTGGGAGGCTGGGTGGCGCAGCCGCCCCCCCCCCCCCCAAGCGTGGCCAGCGCTGGGGAGAGCTGTCCGCACCCACCTCCTAATATTAAAAACAGCCACTTACCTTAACGTCCATTGGGTTCTGCTACATGCGCATTAATTTTCTCATGGAAAGCATTTTGTGCAGTTTGTATCCTTTGGAGGCAGGTGGTGGATGGCTTGCTCCGGTGGTGTGAACCCTGGAGTGAGTGCGCCTGTCCTCCCCCCCCCCCCCCCCCCCCTCTGGGGTGCTCTATGTGAGCCAGCCCTGAGCTCTAAAGCACGGGGTGACCCATGCTTCTCTCCTTTCTCATGTGGTGCCCCCAAATTAATGCGCATGTAGCAGAACGCAATGGATGTTAAGGTAAGTGCCTGTTTTTAATATTGGGAGGGGGGTGCAGACGGCTCTCTCCGGCGCTGGCCACACTTGGGGGGGGGGGGGTCGTCCACGCCACCCAGCCTCCCCCTCTGGGGTGCCGCTGTGGTTTCCAGGCAGTGAGAGAGCCTGGGACCCTGCAGTCCCCCCCAGTTGTATAAAAAGGGGGCATTGGGAATCCTCCCCGTGGCGCTCCTGGAGGCCTGAAGCACACCAAAAACTGCTAGCAGATCCGCAAAATGCTAGCAGATTTTGAAACGCTTTTTCTTATTTTTCTGTAGCATTTCACCTAGCATTTTGCGGTTTTGTAAAGCGTTTTTGGTGTAGTAGATTTCATATATTGTTACAGTAAAGCTGTTACTGAACCGCTTCTGTAACAAAAACGCCTGCAAAACCGCTCTGAACTGCCGTTTTTCAGAGCGGTTTGCGTTTTTCCTATACTTTACATTGGAGGCAGAAACGCCTCCGCAATCCAAAAAATGCCTCACCTTGGGAGTATGCGTTTCAGCAAAACACCTCCCGCTCTGGTGTGCACCAGCCCATTGAAATACATTACCCAAGCGTATCTGCAGCCGCAAGTGGATCGCAAAACGCTGCCGAACTGCTCTGGTGTGCACTAAGCCGGATAGTGCTGATGTAGCATGTAGCAGGGTGACTGCTTTGTGGTATTGGTTTGTGCATGCATTTGCATGAGCATTGCCTCATGAATAGCCAATTAGGCCAGATTTGCAATGTCAGACTTGCTAGGGTAAGGCCTCTTTTCCATGGACTGTGAATAGGCAGTGAAATGGCTCTCAAACTCTCACAACTGCTCACTGCTGCCTGGTAACTGCTTGCTGCTGCCTGGTAACTGCTTGCTGCTGCCTGGTAACTGCTTGTTGCTGCCTGGTAACTGCTTGTTGCTGCCTGGTAACTGCTTGTTGCTGCCTGGTAACTGCTTGTTGCTGCCTGGTATCTGCTCACTGCTGCCTGGTAACTGCTTGCTGCTGCCTGGTAACTGCTTGTTGCTGCCTGGTATCTGCTCACTGCTGCCTGGTAACTGCTTGCTGCTGCCTGGTAACTGCTTGTTGCTGCCTGGTATCTGCTCACTGCTGACTGATAACTGCTTGCTGCTGCCTGGTAACTGCTTGTTGCTGCCTGGTATCTGCTCACTGCTGCCTGGTAACTGCTTGCTGAGCACACAGCTCAACAGTCCGTGGAAAAGAGGCCTTAAACTTGGTGTTTGAGCACGCATAAATTTTCTCATGCAAAGTACTTCTTCTTCTTGTTTGAAGGTTGAGGCACTTAGTCTATTATATATATAGATTGTGCCCATAGATTAATTGATTTTTGAGCATTGATATCTGGCTGATTCAGTCATTAAGATCGAATCTGGCAGAGATCGATGACGGAACATAGCCACCTAATCAATCGTTTCAATCGACTTCCATCCAAAAACAGTGTTCTGGACTTGTTAGGGGGTCTTTGTGGCAGGGCCGGGCCAAGGCAGAGGCGAGAGAGGCTCCAGCCTCAGGGCGCGGTGTAGGAGGGGGCACACAACTCACTCAGCTATCATTCCCCTATTGTGTTTGAAGCAGAGACAAATAAGAAAAGGGGATACATGGCAGTGACTGCAAGCCAAATAACTAGAGATTAAGGTATTGGGGGCCCTTGGGAACCTCTTAGTCTAATTGCAATCAGTGTGACGGCTGGAGTGGGAGGGATGGAGGGGCGCACTTTTGTGCCTCAGCCTTGGGTACTGGAGGACCTTGTCCCGGCTCTGCTTTGTGGCCCCCACAGAGATCCATGTTTCATAATTAAAGAGAAACTGTAGTGAAAATTAATGAATTACATTGCTTATTTTTTACAATATTCATTTATAGATTATTTAGTCAGTGTTTGCCCATTGTAAAATCTTTCCTTTCCCTGATGTACATTCTGACATTTATCACTGGTGGTGACATCTTTACTGCTGCCAGGTGATCTGTACGGAATGTGCGTTACTGAGAGTTTTATGCACAGAGGGAGATGTTGCTTTCTTTGCAGTTGGAAAAAGCCGTTATTTCCCACAATGCACTGAGGTTCCCAGACAGCAAACTGTCTGGACCATGGTCATGACATCACACTGTGGGAGGGGTTCACCACAATATCAGCCATATAGACCACCCTGATGATCTATTCAAGAAAACAGGGCCGGAGCTACCATAGGAAAAAATGGGCAATTGCCCCAGGGCCCCAGAGCCTGTAGGGGCCCCCAAGGTGTCCCTCCCCCATCTTAACTGTTGCTCCCCAGGGACTCTGCAGAGTCTGTTAAGTTGGGAGGTGATTGGGGGAGGGTCAGTAGCCAGCTCAGGGGCCCAGGAGGAAAATTTGGCTGCAACAAAGGGCCTTTAATGGCGCTTTTTGGTCGGGGGGTGTGTCTGTTGGGGGCCCCCAGGCTAATTTTGCCCTAGGGCCCAATCGTTACTTGAACCGGCCCAGCAAGAAAAGGTAAAGATTTCTCATGGGAAAGGGGTATCAGCTACTGATTGGGCTACTGAGTTGAATCTTTGGTTAAATTTCCTCTGTAATTATTGATTAAACTGATAGATGAATAATCAAATTGGGAAAATTTTACACATATACGTATGGGAGATGTCCATAAGTATATGTGTAACTTAACGCGGTATCGTCACCATAAAAATCAAATTTCAACAGCAACTGTTCTGAGTGTATTAAGTGATAAAGATGCTAATCCTGCATTCAAAACTTTCAAAAAGTTTTCTGCTGTTATGATTTGGAGTTATCACATAATTAAGGAGCACTGGCCCTTTAGTAGTCGGTGCCAAAGAATTGCATGCTGTGTGTTCTTTTTTATCTATAATCTATTCCTCCTCTTCCCTTATTTCCCTGCCTAGCTACCTATCTGAAACACGATCTTCTGCTCACTTGTGTTTACAAGTAAGGCTGAGGCGACTCAGCGATTGGAGGAGGCAAGAAAAAAAAGTAAAGGGCAGAAATGACATCAGGATTTAGCCTTAACTGTGGGCAAAAGACATGGCCCCCACCAGGAAGAGAATTCTCGTCATTTACTATATAACATTCACTGAAATCAAAACGTGGACAGTATAATATATGTGTTATGTAAGCAGATCAAGTATTTATCTACTTATATATGTGTTTTTTTTCCCTGGCACAGCATGGCTAATTCTACTGCTTTAAAGGAAAATTGAAGTGAGAGGGATGACTGATTTATTTATTTTCTTTTAAATAATACCAATTACCTAGCTGTTCTGCTGCTCTTTCATACATCAATCGTATCTAAATGGAAGCAGGAAAAAGGGCGCCGGCTGAGGGTGGACAAAAAGGGCGCTGCCATAGACTCTAATGCAATTATCGTTAACACAACGAAAAAAGCAGAAAAAAAGTGCGCCTGATAAATATCGTTCACAACATTAGAAAATTAAAGTTTTTGAAGTATGTGGTCGTTTTAGAAGCTTGCAACATTATAATTTTTTTTTATCGAATTATTTTGTTTGTATGTACAGATTTTATGTTATCAAAGATATTATCACTTCTATGTGAAAAAGGGTGTCTCTGCAGAGGGAGTGGTTAGGGTTAGGAACCACCAAGGTGTGGTTAGGGTTAGGCACCACCAAGGTGTGGTTAGGGTTAGGCACCACCCAGGGGGTGGGTTAGGGTTAAGCAATACGAGGCGGGCACTACCAGGGGCGTGGTTAGGGTTAGGCACCACCGGGGATTTAGGATAGGCATCACCGGGGGGTGGTTAGGGTTAGGCACCACCAGGGGATTAGGGTTAGGCACCACCAGGGAAGTGGTTAGCTGTAGGCACCACCAGAGGAGGGTTCTGTGTGAGAGTAGGGTTAGGGTTAAGCAATACGAGGCGGGGTAGGGTTAGGCACCACCGGGGGGTGGTTAGGGTTAGGCACCACCGGGGGTTTAGGATAGGCATCACCGGGGGATGGTTAGGGTTAGGCACTACTTGGGGATGGTTAGGGTTAGGCACCACCAGGAGAGTGATTATGGTTAGGCACCACTGGGGGGGTGGTTAGGGTTAGGCACCACCGGGGGGTGGTGGTTAAGGTTAGGCGCCACCAGGGAAGTGGTTAGTTTTAGGCACCACCAGGGGAGGGTTCTGTGTGAGAGTAGGGTTGGGTTAAGCTGTATTGATAAATTACATTAGGATTTTTAACGTTAATATATTTTCGTTATCAGCTCCCATCTGTTTTAAAACTGTATTTATGGTTAACCAATTTTGTAGCAGAATCAAAAACCTTGTAGCCGAAAACCTTGTAGCTGAATAAAAAATATGGGCTACAAAGGGGCGCCCTACTGTAGCTGAAAACCTTGTGGCTGAATAAAAAATATGGGCTACAAAGGGGTGCACTTCTGTAGCCGAAAACCTTATAGCTGAATGAAACATATGGGCTACAAAGGGGTGCCCTTTTGTAGCCGAAAACCTTGTAGCCAAATAAAAAATAAGGGGCTCCCTACTGTAGCTGAAAACCTTGTAGCCGTATAAATAATATTGGCTACAAAGGGGCGCTCTACTGTAGCCGAAAGTAGCCAAATAAAATATGGGCTAGCAAGAGGCATCCGCTTGTAGCCTATATCAAAACTCGGGCGTCCTTTTCACCACCTTGTAGCCCGTATTTGCAGAAATAACATGTCTATGGAGGCGCCCTTTTCATACAGGCAGCTCAGGTGCCCTTTTCAACTGATCCCGCGCAGGACAGCCATCAATTCAGCTTCTCCCTGCACCCAAATGAAAAGCAATCAGAACATATAAACATGTACAGGAGAGAAGGCAGATAAGACTAGGGCATTTTCCATTTTTGCGCAGCAAGGATATTTGTCCATGTACGGACAACTGAGCAGGAACAAACCGATTCTGCATGAGTCTCCCCTCTCCAGCAGTGCAATTTACTCATATAACTTGGGATTCCGATGGTAAGCGCAATCATCATGCCACAATTCCCAGTGGAGCGCAACGTTTCTGCTTGGAATAGAAAAAAGTAAAAAAATCCAATGTGCCAAATCTATTTACACATTTTTCTGACTGTAAAAAAAATCCATCAGCTGCCCAGACTAAAATTTCTCCTCTGGAAACAATTATTTTGAAAGGTGCAGTATTTAATGTACTTCATCATATCGCAGCACTAAAATAACACTGGAAAACAATGTCATACCCCCACAGAGTTAGGGGACGTCAGCAAAGCTTCGGCAATAAAAATTTATGAATTGAGGAACAACTTGACCCATCGGTGGTGGGGGCAGGGGGGGGGGGGAGGAGAGACAGATAGAGGGCTCACCCTCCGTGTTTTTTTGGAGGGATGTGGGACTGGAGGAAACGGAAAGATTAAGTGGCTTTAAAACATGACCAGAGAGCCGATCCCACAGAGTGAGCTGACTTCATAATTTAGAGCAGCCATTTAAGGAATTTAATGCAATATATATGGCTTCCTGTTCACATGTATGTGCTTTCTATCACCCGGCTCCCGCTCAGCGATCCGCTCCACTTAGCAGCCTTTGGTGTTTAATGTGAGCTATACATGCGAGAATGCCATCATGCTGTATGCATTTTAACTAAGGGGAGGTTTTTTTGAGAACATTTTTGGTTTAAGTGGAACTCTGAAAATCTGTAAATAATGCGTGCATAAAAAAGGGGCAAGAGTAACATGGCTAGGAGCACGTTTATATTTATTGACACAATGTACTTCGCCATGCGGGGATCTCGGTGTCTCTGCGTTTTGTTCTTTCTTTCCCTCAGGGCTCTTTCACACCAGAGCCCATTTTCTGCGGTTTAATGCAAAGTCGAAACTTTGTGTTAACCAAGGTAAAATGAAAGTCCATAGACTTTCATTTTACCTTTCACACCCATTTCGATGCGTTGCGGTTCGACGCACCCAGGAGCTTTTAATCGTACGGAGCCGGCGTTTTCCCGTCCGGTGAATTAATAGCTACCACCACAGCATCCCGCTGACACGCCGCAGGCTATTCAACGCGTGCAGGAGAACGGTTCCTGCACGCGTTGTCTGATGTGAAAGAGCCTGAAGGCGACCTCATGCCTCCAGCTCACCTCCAGTGTCCTCACATGACAGAATCTAGTGCGGAACAAAAAATAGTTCTGAAATATGCAAAAATACCACCGACTCCTACAAGGAGGCAAGAGATCCAGCTGCAGGCATTGCACATTCATATCATCGTCCCGCAAGACAGATATCTCTCTTTTGCAAGAGCTTCTGGAAGTACGGAAATCCATCATTTGTCCATGTTTCGTTTCGAGGGCTGGAACTTGTCACATGTGTTTCTCATGAATTCTTTTTTGCGTTTCATGCAAAGAAAAAAAAATGTGCAGGGACTCTGTATACATAACACAGAAAATATCATAAACATACATTTTATATTAAGCCTGTCCTGAATGCTTTCATATGCTTGGACTTTTCCACATCAGACAAAAATTACCCCCTGAGGTCCTGATGTTGTTTGGCCATTGTGTCCCAAAATATCTTAATGGTTCCATTGCCTTGTGGGCCGAGATGGTGGATGGGGCTGGAGGAGTTCCATGTGGGCAGATGATTGTCCTTCTGTAGGGTCGAGCCTGGAAAAAAGTGACAACTTCAAACCAGAAGAATGGACTGTTTTCCATTGCCGTGACGGTGGAGAATGTTTCTGGTACATTTGTTTTCGATCTTGTTTATCCAGAGCAGCATTCTTGGCATAGTGATTATGGCATGGAATCGGGTGGAAAAATACAATGCTTTGGCCCTATCTTCCACGCCAAAGCCTTTACCCAAACTTGACTCACAAGATGCACAACATAGATCGGATATAATAAAACGTATAACCTTGCGCACAGCTAGGTAATATGACAATGATAGAGTGTTCCACCTGTCACCAAAACAACAACACACACATGAAGCGATCTAAATCAATTTCCAGCCATATATGTAAGTGATATCACGGAAGTCCATAGTCACTTACAGACCCTATGTCCACAAATCGTGATAGCTGGTTTTCCCGATAGACCAGTGAGCTGGAGTATTTAAATAGAGGTGTTCTATTCTTGGACAAATCAGATTCTCCTGAGCACTCACACTGTCACATTTAACACATGCTTCACTACACCTTCACCAGCACCCTTCAGTGAAGCACTCACCGGGTGTTACAGACCATTGCTACAGTGGTCTGATCTCACATGCGGGGCATTCAGTGGGCTCCCCTCGCCTCTCAACCAGACACCTTCCTTCCTCTTCTTATCTATGCACTCATCAGCACATTACCTCAGAGGAATGACAACATCATTGGGCAACTTTGCCATTAAAAACACTACGTTTATTCAAATATTGCACTCACGTTGTCCTGAAGCGTTATAAAGCATCGAGTTTTTAAAGCAGGCTTTCCCCCGCGCGGTCTCCCGGTATAAGCTGCCGAAGTCCCGTTCTACGCCACCCGCTCTTGCTTAACTCCCTTCTCATCTCCTGATGAGTCATGTGATGTATGACGAAACTAGTAGAGCGAAGTCTCTGGCGGTGATATCTTCAAACTAGAGAAGCGAGTGAAGCAAGAGCGGGTGGCATGGAGCAGGACTTCGGCGCTTATACCGGGAGACCACGCGGGGAGAGCATGCTTGAAATACTTGATGCTTTATAACGCTTCAGGACAGCGTGAGTGCAATATTTGAATAAACTTAGTGTTTTTAATGACATTTGCGCGATGATGTTGTCATTATCATTCCTCTGAGGTAATGTGCTGATGAGTGCATAGATAAGAAGAGGAAGGAAGGTGTCTGGGCGTGAGGCGAGGGGAGCCCACTGAATGCATCACATGCGAGATCAGACCACTGTAGCAATGGTCTGTAACACCTGGTGAGTGCTTCACTGAAGGGTGCTGGTGAAGGTGTAGTGAAGCATTTGCTTAATGTGACAGCGTGAGCGCTCAGGAGACACAGGGTTGCAGCTAAGGTTTTTGTGGCCCCAAGCGGACTGTAGTAAGTGGTCCTATGGGTGTTGCTATCCCGCATAAGCGGGCGTGGCCATGACATGTGGGTGGAGCAGGAGGGCGGATTGGGGCGGGGCTGTTTGCAGGTGAAAATGGATGTGGGGTGATTGAGGCGCGCATAGCACGATGGGCGTGGCCATGCCATTGTATGGGCGGAGCTTAACCGTAGCACAGCAAATATAGCCAACTATGACCATTAAATAATAAATGCAGCAACAGTTACCCCAGACACCAGAAAATAAAAACGCAATTTGGGCACCATTTCAGCAGAAATCAAACGCAATTAGGGCACATTTTCAGCAGAAATCAAACGCAATTAGGGCACCATTTCAGCAGAAATCAAACGCAATTAGGGCACATTTTCAGCAGAAATCAAATGCAATTAGGGCACATTTTCAGCAGATATCAAACGCAATTAGGACACATTTTCAGCAGAAATCAAACGCAATTAGGGTACATTTTCAGCAGAAATCAAACACAATTAGGGCACAGTTCAGCAGAAATCAAACGCAATTAGGGCACAGTTTCAGAAGATAAACGCAATTAGGGGTGAAAAAAGAAAATAATTTACTCACCTGGCACTCCCCGTCTCCCGGCCGGCTCCTCAGGCGCGCAGTTCCCACGGAGCTCCCTCCTTCCTCCAATCTCCCGCGCTGATTGAATGCAGGGCTACAGGAAGATGGCCACCCGAAGCCCTGTACTGGAGACATAAATAGTCTCCAGAGCAGGGCTTCGGCGGCGGCCATCTTCCCGTAGCCCTGCTCTGCTCTGACAGCCCCGCGGGCTGCAGGAAAACAGTGACGTCACACCGACGTCACTGATCTGCCGAGGCCCCTAAGACCTTGAGGCCCCAAGCGGCCGCGTGGTCTGCTTGGTGCCTCGCGGCGCCCCTGAGGAGACAGAATCTGATTTGTCCAACATAGATCGGACCTTTACCCCCACTTTGGTCAAAATTTCTCAATCATTCTAGTAAAATAGCCACAATATAAGAAGTTCTAGAGACAAACAACTATTTGATAAAACGTTACTGAAAGGGGTAATTAACTGTAATTCACTTTGATTGGAAACTTATCAACTCTTTGAGCTTTCAATTATTTTATTCATGATTGGGGAAAAATTGAACATAGGTGTGTGTGGTACATTGCTCATATTTTTGAATTGCTACACTTAGTAAGAAAAATTGATTGTTATTCTTGAATTGAAAAGATATTAAAAAAAATGTATGGTGTAAGAGTCTAAATGTTGGACCTCACAGGATTCTGGCATGTAGCAGCCAGCTGTGTTCTGCCAGGATGGTGCTCCTCCCTCCCACGTCTGGCCAAAGTTGTGCTGATTCTTCTGGTACAAGTGTCCTGCCTGAAACATGAACTGTTCCTTTGCAAGTTGCTGCTTCTTTCTACAAGAGTAAAAGGCATCCCTGGCATCCCTTCAGATCTGAGTGACTCCTCATGTCCTTCTGATTCTCTGCATCAGTCTTTCCCACTTCACATCTAAAGGGATACAGGGAGACCTCTATGAAGTGCCCTGCTCCTGCATCTCACATTTTGTTTATATTCTTATGTCCCGCCCGGCAGTATATCGGCACCAGTGGGGTGAGTAGTTAGGGTGGCTCCTCCTATTGACTGTCTCTGCCTTTCCTTTTTACCCAGATTAGTTACCGACAGCTCCAGGCTGGAGATAAATACTGGACACCTCACTAGTTTTACCACACGCTCTTATCTTTGTGAATTAGCATTTATTGAGGTATTTACAGGAAAAGTCGGTAATTTACCTCACTAGTCAGTCATTTAAATTTTCCATGAGGTAACAGCCTAAGTGGATTGACATTCAACAAACTGATCTGTAAAATCAACTGTTTTCTGCTTTACCAAATGCGGTAAGGCTTGGTGAAGGGGGGCCCTGTACTGCCTCTATATGTGCATTGAATAGTAGTAATCCTTAAAGAGAAACCCTGACCAAGAATTGAACTTCATCCCAATCAGTAGCTGATACCCCCTTTCCCATGAGACATCTTTTCCTTTTCTCAAAACGATCATCAGGGGGCGCTGTATGGCTAATATTGTGGTGAAATACCTCCCACAGTGTGATGTCAGGACCATGGTCCTGGCAGTTTCCTGTCTGTGAACCTCATTGTACTGTGGGAAATAACTGTTTACAGCTGTTTCCGACTGCAAAAAAAGCAAGCAGCATCTCCTTCCACTGACATCACCTGCCAGCAGTAAAAATGTCACCATGTGATAAATGTCAGAATGTAAATCGGGGAGAGAAAACATTTTACAATGGGAAAACACTGACTAAATCATTTGTACATAATTATTGTAAAAATGAAGCACTTTTTTTATTACATTATTTTTACTGGACCCACCAGGAATTGCTGCAGTGGTTTCTAATCGGGCAAGCAATGTGTGCATCGATTCCTAGGCTGATTGTGATTGCATTTCCTGGCAATTTGTAGCTCTGTACACTAAACTGTACTGTACAGCACATCTGGTTAGCTTTCTTATATATTTATATAAAATAAAGTATATTACACTCACTAGGTGTCCCGATGTCTGGCTTCTGTCTTTAGTCCCGCCCTCTTATAGAAAAAGTCATAGTTGCTACTCTTGGACCAATCAGAGAAGCGCCTGTGGCCTCTTCTGCTAGGGGGCGGGGCTATGGGAAGAAAGTCAGACATCGGGACACTCTGTAAGTATAATTAACTTTATTTAAAAATCTAAACGCACGTCCTCCAAATTGCTGCAAAATTGCTTTGAAAGGTGATTTTTCAGCACTTCTCGAAATTGCATTGAGCCTAAACACGTCCAAAATGCTGCATGTCATGCGATTAACCCTAATCAAAATCACACTAGTGGGTTCCCCACCATTTAATTACATTGGCAAACAGGGCCGGATTAACCATAAGGCACTGTAGGCACATGCCTACAGGCGCCTGATGATGGGAAGGCGGCTCACTCTCCTCCCAAAGTGCCTCCCTCCCTACTTCCCTATGCAGAGTCCCGAGTGGAGTGTAAATGAGAGGTTACTCACCGGGTCTCGGCATTCCACTGACCTGATTTCCTTTCAGTTGTGGGGCACCTCTAGCTACTTAATACTGAGGGTACCTCTGGCTAACTAATACTAAGGGGCACCTGTAGCTACCTATGATGGGCAAGGGAAGTAAGGTGACAGTTGGGCCACCCAGCACACTTGCGGTGCTGTTTGGCGGGGGTATGTAGGTTCATGGAACGTGAATTCTAAGGTGCCAGGATATCTGTGCCTATAGGATCCTGTGATGTAAATCCAGGCCTGTTGGCAAATCATTTTTTTGGAATCAATCCGATGATCCAAAAACGCTGCCAACATTGCTCTAGTGCAGTGATTTGCAAACTTGGCTCTCCAGCTGTTAAGGAACTACAAGTCCCACAATGCATTGCAGGAGTCTGACAGCCACAGTCATGATTCATAGAGACAAATGCATTGTGGGACTTGTAGTTCCTTAACAGCTGGAGAGCCAAGTTTGCAGATCACTGCTCTAGTGGGTTCCAGCCATTACTGTGATTACACCTCTCTGACACTGCTGCTTTCCTTGGTTGGGTTTGGGGCTCCATATCAATAGAGTTCTTGGGACCACATGTAAAACTCACTCTGGGGCCCTGAGCTCCTTAGTTACACCACTGGTAGGAACACTGAAACATTTAGTGAAACCCCATTCCATGTGCAGCCCCCTCTTCCATGTGTATCATCCATGTACAGCAGCCCCTCCCATTCCATGTGCAGCCCCCTCTTCCATGTGTATCATCCTTGTACTGTACCCCCCCTCCCATTCCATGTGCAGCCCCCTCTTCCATGTGTATCATCCTTGTACTGTACCCCCCCTCCCATTCCATGTGCAGCCCCCTCTTCCATGTGTATCATCCTTGTACTGTACCCCCCATCCCATTCCATGTGCAGCCCCCTCTTCCATGTGTATCATCCTTGTACTGTACCCCCCCTCCCATTCCATGTGCAGCCCCCTCTTCCATGTGTATCATCCTTGTACTGTACCCCCCCTCCCATTCCATGTGCAGCCCCCTCTTCCATGTGTAACATCCATGTACTGTAGCTCCTCCCATTCCATGTGCAGCCCCCTCTTCCATGTGTATCGTCCATGTACAGCAGCCCCTCCCATTCCATGTGCAGCCCCCTCTTCCATGTGTAACATCCATGTACAGCAGCCCCTCCCATCCCATGTGCAGCCCCCTCTTCCATGTGTATCGTCCATGTACTGTAGCTCCTCCCATTCCATGTGCAGCCCCCTCTTCCATGTGTATCGTCCATGTACAGCAGCCCCTCCCATTCCATGTGCAGCCCCCTCTTCCATGTGTAACATCCATGTACAGCAGCCCCTCCCATTCCATGTGCAGCCCCCTCTTCCATGTGTATCGTCCATGTACTGTAGCCCCTCCCATTCCATGTGCAGCCCCCCTCTTCCATGTGTATCATCCATGTACAGCAGCCCCTCCCATTCCATGTGCAGCCCCCTCTTCCATGTGTAACATCCATGTACAGCAGCCCCTCCCATCCCATGTGCAGCCCCCTCTTCCATGTGTATCATGCATGTACTCTAGCCCCTCCCATTCCATGTGCAGCTCCCTCTTCCATGTGTATCGTCCATGTACTGTAGCCCCTCCCATTCCGTGTTCAGCCCCCTCTGCCATGTGTATCATCCATGTACAGCAGCCCCTCCCATCCCATGTGCAGCCCCCTCTTCCATGTGTATCATGCATGTACTCTAGCCCCTCCCATTCCATGTGCAGCTCCCTCTTCCATATGTATCGTCCATGTACTGTAGCCTTATCTTTCATGAACAACTTGTGCATCATTTTCCCATTTTCTCTTTTATATGTAGCAACTCCTCTTACATGTTCAGGCGCCCCCTGGGGCTGCAGCCGCCCAAGGCCCTTGCCTTTGTGGCCGTCCAAGAAATCTGGCCCTGTCTCCCTCTCCATCCCAAAAACAGAAAAATGCAAATGTAAGTATCAAACCAAAGCAAATTTTCTATTCTTTTCTCAAAAATTTGCACGAAGCACATTTCAGGTTTTGTTTTCTTCTTTGCTATTCTGGACTGTAATAAAGTATCACAAACTGTAACAGACCCGACACGTTATGTGTGGAACAAACATGCTCAATCGCCTCTTCTCTTTCCCTCGCACCGCGACGTGATGATTGGCCCGCTTCCACCGCCGTCCAGACAGGACGGCACATCATTCACTTCGCTCCAGCTATTAATTGAAAAGGAAAAAAAAAAGCACTGCCTTTTTTAACTGGTAATCCTTCTTACTGTCAGCTGCAGTTCGCAGTTCTTGCGCCTAGTTTCTCCTTTTTCCTTTTTTTTTTCCTCGGCAGCATCTAATCGCCGCAAATGGCCTCAAAATTACCCCGGTAACATCTACCCGGCATAGAACCTCGTTAAAACACACAAACAGTAGGACAAACTTGTCACCCAAATTGGGTGTGACCGGCGGCGGCTGAGACACGGCCGTGCCTAGATCTGTGTTTTCGATTGCCACCAGCCAGCTCTAGAATAAACTGCGTCCTTTCTCGGTCTAACAGCTTGTTTTACGACTCTTGGAAGGCGGCGATCATGACGTCGCCCACTTTGGCAAACACCGATGGCTTCAAATGTAACTCTCACATAGAAGTGAAATCTGTCCAGTGGAATGACATGTGGAGCGAAGAGAGACAGAAAAGGGCAGTCTTTACGATTGGCGAGGTGTCAATTAGCTGCACAGGTGTTGCTAATCACTGAGGACCAGAGCAGGATCATCCACCTGGCAACCTAGGCAGGTGCCTGGGGCCTAGTAGGTGTCAAAGGGCGCACCAGCCACATTCGCTGACCGCTCTTAACTTTAGAATTAGAGATGTAGCGAACGGTTCGCCGTCGAAAGGTTCCAGGCGAACTTCGGTGGCTTGCGTTCGCCACGCAAAGGCGAACTTTTGCGGAAGTTCGATTCGCACCATAATGCTCTATGGAGCAGAACTTTGACTTTCTACATCACAGTCAGCAGGCATATTGTTGCCAATCAGACTGCACTCACGCCTGGAGCCCCACCCCCCCTTATAAAAGGCAAGGTCCTTGTGCAGTTTTACTCACTCGTCTGCCTACACTAATTAGTTAAGGGACAGCTGCTACACACACTCTGCTAGGGAGAGTTTAATTAGGCTCTTGTATATTACTCACTCCCTCCTACCGGAGGGGGGAGGGTCTCATCTGCCAGGGAATTATAGTATTTCAAAGCCAGCTTACATACTGTGGCTGGGAATTGAACCCAGGTCTAACTGTGTGGTGGGTAAGTACCTTAACCACTGTACTACCAACACTACTAACTGAAGCTAGCCTAGCATGTACCATTTCTGCTCAATCCAAGAGAAACATTAGGTTGCTTAAATGGAACCTTAACTGAGAGTGATATGGATGTTTCCTGTTAAACAATACCAGTTGCCTGGCAGTCCAGCTGATCTCTGTGGCTGCAATAGTGGCTGAATCACACCCTGAAACAAGCATGCAGCTAATCCAGTCTGACATTAGTCAGAGCACCTGATCTGCATGCTTGTTCAGGGGCTGTGGCTAAAAGTATTAGAGACACAGGATCACGATTCAGGCAACTGGTATTATTTTAAAAGGAAAAATCCATATCCTTCTCAGTTTAGGTTCCCTTTGAGGATTTGTAGCATAAAAGCCAACTCACATTGGTTGGGAATTGAACCCACGTCTTACTGTGTGGTGGGCAAGTACCTTAACCGCTGTACCACCAACACTACTAACTGAAGCTAGCCTATCATGTACCATTTCTGCTCAATCCAAGAGAAACATTAGACAAGACAAATAACATTTATATCACGCTTTTCTCCTGGTGGACTCAAAGCACCAGAGCTGCAGCCACTAGGGCACACTCTATAGGCAGTAGCAGTGTTAGGAAGACTTACCTAAGGTCTCCTACTGAATAGGTGCTGGCTTACTGAACAGACAGAGCCGAGATTCGACCCCTGGTTTCCTGTGTCAGAGGCAAAGCCCTTAACCATTACACCATCCAGCCACTGCTTAGTGAAGGCCACCAGAGGAGCTGGCGGCCTGAGACTCCTGAGGAATTCACCCCTGACTGTGGGTGATATTCCTGTAGCCTGTGGACCCCTGAGCGAGGGACCGAGGCTGGGGTTGCAGGAAGCCCTGCTGCTAATATAAGGTCTTGCCCTGAACTGGGCTAACGTAATACAATAGTAGCACAATCCTAGTCTTGGGTGTGAGGTCCGTATTCACAACACCCTGGAACTAGTCTGGAGCATAACATAAATGATAATACAATTCCCTAGTCTTGGGTGTGAGTTCCGTGATCATCAACACCCTGGAACTAGTCTGGAGTATAACATAAATGATAATACAATTCCCTAGTCTTGGGTGTGAGTTCCGTGATCATCGACACCCTGGAACTAGTCTAACAAATAATACAATTCAATTAGTACTTTAAGCTATCAACAGAATCTGGCTAAGTGTGAATTCCTAGGTCCTCCTAGTTCAAACACACTGTAAGGATCTGACTATGGTCTGAGTGCCTTCACGTAAGTGTTAGCAATGGCAGACAACCAACAAGCAGCAGAATATATAGTTGCTGGACTCTGCCGCCCCGCCCGAGCCATTCAGCCAATCATGAGTCCTGCAGGAATCAGCTGATCTTCCTGACACTTCCCCTGCTGGTATAAAGGTCCTGAGTTCAGGCCCGCGCGCGCGTAGCTCTCCATCTGCCTATGTGCACTAACAGACCCAGCCACACCAAGCGCACGCCGCTGCATGCAAACCGCCGAGTTGGATGCGGAAACAGCCGCTCCGCCGTCAAGACATGCGGCGGCTTTTCCGCATTCCACCACACTACCAGACGCGTGTCTATGCGTGCAAACCACCGCGTCGGATGCGGAGTAAGCCGCCTTGCTCTTGGCACACGCGGCGGCTTTTCCGCGTTTTCTCACACCTACACTTATTTTTAAATGAACTAGTTAATTCCCATAATCTCCCTTATATACCGATATAAATATTTGCATAAAAAAGACAATAAAAAAATACATAAATAGTTACCTTAGGGACTGAACTTTTTAATATGTATGTCAAGAGGGTAAATTACTATTATTTTTAAATTATGAGCTTGTAAATAGTGATGGATACAAAACTGAAAAAATGCACATATATTTCCAATAAAATATTGGTGCCTAACATTGTGATAGGGACATAATTTAAACAGTGTAATAATTAGGACAAATGAAGTATGTGGGTTTTAATTATGGTAGAATCTATTATTTAAAAACTATAATGGTTGAAAAATGAGAAATAATGATTTTTTTTCAATTTTTTTCCCATTATTCCCGTTTAAATGCATTTAGAATAAAATAATTTTTAGCATACTGTACCTCCCAAAGAAAACCTAATTGATGGCGAAAAAAACAAGATATAGATCATTTTGTTGTGATGAGTAGTGGTAAAGTTATTGGTGAATGAATGGAAGGACCGCTGAAAGGTGAAAATCGCTCTGGTGCTCAAGGGCTAAAACCCCTCAGTGGTGAAGTGGTTAATTCAGATTTGCAGTTTACACCAAGGCCTTGATCCAATAAACTTTTCTCATGAGTTTTCTCGCAGGAAATGTTTTCTTATTGTAATTAATTTTATGAATCGTCTAACCTTACTTATATTTCACCTTCCAATGAAGAAAAATAATTCATGAAATAAACAGAAAATGTGAGCTAATTTATGAGTTAAACAGATAAGGAGATAGGGGCATAACAATAGAACCAACAAGAGATGCAGCTGCAGGGGGACCCCAGAGTCTGCAGGGGGCCCCGTGGGGGGAGAAGTTTCTTTTCCCTGTCCTGAGAGACTGACAACTAAGGGTGCAGAGAGAAAAAGCTTTCTGCTCTCTGCACAATTGTTCAAATGACTGCATCTGTTCAGCCACTGATAAGGAATCATACACAGTTTTGTAGACAAAGATTTGTAGACAGTTCCTATTCAGTGTTGAGCAGGGTCTTGTGCACAGAGACCTGCCCCCAACCTCTCTTCCCCTCCTCAAGTGCTGTGTACTGTAGTGATGGTGGAGGAGTCTGCAGAGCCAGTTCTGTGCGTGCCATCAGAGGACAGAGTGAGTGTAATAAGCTGAGGCTGGGAGCACACTCCTCTATCGGTTTTCTGTATGCGTTTTCTGCCCACCATGTGTGTCTGAATGTATGAAAACATGAACGTTTTATCACAGAAGCTAATGTAATCGAGAGAGAAAGTGCATGCATTGCTTCACTGCTGTCTGTTTTTATCTGCATGGGGAAAACACATTTAAGTGTGCACTAGCCAATTCAATAACATTGGTTCTCAGTTTACCTGTGCAGAAAGTGAGAGGAAGGGGCCCCATCCAAAGTTACACAGGGGGCCCAGTGATTTCTAGTTACGCACCTGTAAGGAAAGATTTTCTATAAGATGAACAGGTAAGGACCCCCATTCAATTAGCTGTTACTTGCATAATTTAACCTTCTGTGCCTTACTGGAGGCACCTACCTATCTAACCTATACTGGGGGCACCTACCTATCTAACCTATACTGGGGGCACCTACCTATCTAGCCTATACTGGGGGCACCTACCTATCTAACCTATACTGGGGGCACCTACCTATCTAACCTATACTTCGGGCAACTATACTGACTACCTATATTTGAAGCACCTACCTATCTAACCTATACTGGGGGCACCCACCTATCTAATTTATACTGGTGGCAACTATATGAGCTACACTACCCTATACTGGAGGCACCTACCTAGCTAACCTATACGGGGCAACTATGCCTGGCTACCTATACTGGGAGGGACCTATAGCTGGCTAACTATACTGGGGGCAACTAGACCTGGCTAACCTTTTCTGTGGGCACCTAACCTATACTGGCGGGGGGGTGATTTCTTTCACCCTTGCCCTGGGTGCAATTTAGCGTAGAAACTGCCCTGCCATTTACAGTGTAAGAATGGCTTCAGTTTACATTTTCCCAGTAAAATTTGTTTTTGGCTCTGCCCGCTTTTTGTAATCTTGAGCACACACACACAATTTTATTTATGTATAGATTTTCTTTCTAGGCTTCTCTCCCACTAAGATGTTGCGTTAGATGCTACGTTACGTGGCTCTTCACGCATCCTGTGATGCCGTGATGCGTACTCTTGGGCGCATGCGTCATCACGTGGTCCCGCCAGCCAATCGCCGCATAGAGCGGCGCTCCAGGAAGTAAACACTGTACATCACACCGTGCACTGAATATTAATTAGTCATGTGCCTAGCCCCGGAGGAGGAGGGGAGACCTCCTCCTCCAACACTACTGAGCATGTGCAAACAGTCTAACGCGGCTTAGCCGCTTATAACGCACAGCACGCATCACTTTGTTTTTGCCTGCTGCGTTACAATGTAACACAACGTGGGCACTGTGAACAGCCCATTGATTTTTCATTGCTGCGAGTTGGGCTGCGTTACAGGCTGCTCTAACGTGCGCCTGTAACGTCTCACTGTGAAAGCAGCCTAAACGGTAGCTTTAGAAAAACGCAAAAGCAATTCCACTGGGAATACTAACCATTGCATAAAAAATTGCGCTGAAACGCACTGGGAACCGTATTGTGTGACTTAGAATAATGGCCATAGCAGTATATTTTATCCAGCCTCCATGAGAAAGCACACGCCATAAAAAGTATTTTTCTTATTGTAAGATTCATTATTAGTTCTCTGATGAGACTTTTTTTTTTGTATCCAGACCAGCAATTAATTATCTACTTGATATCATTTATACTCTTTCTGTTTCTGCTCCTTGTTACATTTCCGGAGTTATTCCTCGCGGCTCTTGTGACGTCCACACCTATAATCCAGTCTCTGGCGACCGCCGCGCAGCTCGCCGCAGTATAAATAGCTGGGCGGGATGTGTTTTCCAATCACGTTTTGGTATCTTTTCTCTCGTCTGTCTCTTGGTGAAGAAAAAATCCCTCCCAGCAATTCCTGTGCTGACAAGTGAATGAATATTTTCCATTTTTGCCCTCGCTTGTGGACGGTGCAGATAGCGGGACGGCGGGACACTCCTCGCCAGACTCTGAAACCAGCTCGGGACAGGATTTATATATTCTCTTTTTTCTTTTTCTTTTTTACAGATATTAGGGTGGAATTTTAGAAATGCAAACGATACAGACAAATCTTTTAACTTATTGGGTATTAAAGGATACCAGAGCCGAAAGGCTCTGGTAAAAAGTGAAGGTGCAGTGGGGAGGGGGGCATAATCAAATACTTACTGCACCTCCCGTTTCCCTCGCCATTCTCCTCAGCTTCATCCCATTCTGCTTGACGACTCGGGCGACTCCAAGTCCGGACGTACTGCGCTGCACATGGGCAGTATGTCCGTTCTGCTCCCCTGTGGCTGCGCAGAGTGATGTCACAGGACAGGAGCGCATTCTCCAATCAGTGTTCACACCGGGACACAGGAGTGAGCGCGCTCCTGTCCTGTGGCATCACCAGATGGATGCAGAATGGACATACAGCACATGTGCCGTGTAGTATGTCCGGGTTTGGTGTCACCCAAGTCGCAGAGCAGAACGGGACTGAGCAGAGGAGAATGGTGAATGAAGGAGGGGAACTGGAGGTGCGGTAAGTATTTGATTATGCTCCCCTACCCACTACACCTTCACTTTTTACCAAAGCCTTTCGACTCTGGTATCCTTTAAAGTAAATGTACGGCCAAAGCTGACACTTAGGTTCACAGTGGCCATTGCGCAGCGTTCCCTGTGACAGCAGGCACACAACGCAATGGAACGGGACAGCCGCTCACTGTATACACATCACTTCAAGTGAGTGTAAAGAGGAGCTCTTCGCCCCACGAGAATAAAAATGTTGTTTATTCCTGACCGGCAGACAGATTGTTGCCTAGAGCAACTTGTGCCTTGATAAAGGGGCCCTACGGGGCTCTGAAACATTGGCTATTATTAGTAACAATAAAGAACTTTATGGATGTTCCAGCTTATGCCTTTTTTGTGTGTCCTAGCCCTGGGCATGATCCATCAGGAGCTGTCCCAGGCCAGAACAGGATCCATCAGGGGGAGTCACAGGCCAGGACAGGATCCATCAGGAGCTGTCCCAGGCCAGAACAGGATCCATCAGGGGGAGTCACAGGCCGGGACAGGATCCATCAGGCGGTGTCCCAGTTCAGGACAGGATCCATCAGGGGGAGTCACAGGCCAGAACAGGATCCATCAGGGGGAGTCACAGGCCAGAACAGGATCCATCAGGGGGAGTCACAGGCCAGGACAGGATCCATCAGGCTGTGTCACAGGCCAGAACAGGATCCATCAGGGGGAGTCACAGGCCAGGACAGGATCCATCAGGCTGTGTCACAGGCCAGAACAGGATCCATCAGGGGGAGTCACAGGCCAGGACAGGATCCATCAGGCTGTGTCACAGGCCAGAACAGGATCCATCAGGCGGTGTCCCAGTTCAGGACAGGATCCATCAGGGGGAGTCACAGGCCAGAACAGGATCCATCAGGCGGTGTCACAGGCCAGAACAGGATCCATCAGGCGGTGTCCCAGTTCAGGACAGGATCCATCAGGGGGAGTCACAGGCCAGAACAGGATCCATCAGGCTGTGTCACAGGCCAGAACAGGATCCATCAGGGGGAGTCACAGGCCAGAACAGGATCCATCAGGCGGTGTCACAGGCCAGAACAGGATCCATCAGGGGGAGTCACAGGCCAGGACAGGATCCATCAGGCTGTGTCACAGGCCAGAACAGGATCCATCAGGCGGTGTCCCAGTTCAGGACAGGATCCATCAGGGGGAGTCACACGCCAGAACAGGATCCATCAGGCGGTGTCACAGGCCAGAACAGGATCCATCAGGCGGTGTCCAAGTTCAGGACAGGATCCATCAGGGGGAGTCACAGGCCAGGACATGATCCATCAGGTGGTGTTCCAGGCAAGGACAGGATCCATCAGGTGGTGTTTCAGGCAAGGACAGGATCCATCAGGGGGAGTCACAGGCCAGGACAGGATCCATCAGGTGGTGTTCCAGCAGGGGAGGACTGGGACCTTTTGGCCTGTGGGGACAACACAAACTAGAGGCCCGTTTCACGGCATCCCCAGCCCAAAGCCATATCTTTCTTGTGTGAAAATCTTCAAATTGTGATGACTAACAGCCCCAGCCACACACACACACACACACACACACACACACACACACACACACACACACACACACACACACACACACACACACACACACACACACACACACACACACACACACACACACACACACACACACACACACACACACACACACACACACACACACACACACACACACACACACACACACACACACACACACACACACACACAATGTACCTGATGCCTAACCCCATTTCTCCGCACAATCTACCTGTCTGTGTCTGATGCCTAACCTTAAAGGAGTTATCAGGCTTTTTTTTTTAATGAAAATAAGTGCTACTTACCCAGGGCTCGTCCAGCCCCAAGCTCCCAGCATGTCCCTTGCCGCAGCTCTGCAGTCAGCTGTTCGCTGCCGCTGCCTCCCAGCCCCCGGTGATGACGTCAGGCCGACTGCGCCTGTGCGAGCGGCGCTGTCAATCACCGCCACATGGACCAGAGCGTACTGTGCAGACGCATAACTACTGCGCCTGCGCAGTACACTCCGGTCCACGTGGCGGTGATTGACAGTGCTGCTCGCACAGGCGCAGTACAAGCCGACATCCAGGTCGGACTGGTGCCATCGCCGGGGACTGGGAGGCAGTGGCAGCGAATGGCTGACTGCAGAGCTGCGGCGAGGGACATGCTGGGAGCGTGGGGCTGGAGGAAGCCCCGGGTAAGTAGCACTTATTTCATTAAAAATGCCTGATAACTCCTTTAAACACCCCCCCCACACACACACACACACACAAAAAAAACCTACCTACCTGGTGATGCCTAACCCCACTCCTGCCCACCCACCATACAAGCTACTTGTCTGACACCTACCCACCCCCCTCCAACTACCTGTTTGACAGTGCCTAACTGCCTGCCTCCCCCCTCCCCTGCCGCCAATCACACCACAAGAAGAAAAAACGTTCCCCCTCAGGCCAGGGTCAGAATGGGGATGATTATCACATTAAAAAAAAACTCAGAGGGCACTGGCCTGGGCAGAGAATTGAATTTGACAGCAGTAGCAGGCAGGCAGCAAAGTGTGAGTAACTCAGTGACAAGAAGGGAGAAGAAGTGCAGAAACAAAATTTATAAAAACCACCTTCTCCTCTGGCAACCTGGACCCGACCTCCTGTCTCCTCAGTCCTACACCTCCTCCTCCTCCACAGCAGCAAGCAGCTATAGGTGGCATCTCCGACTCCCAGCCCCCAGAGTGTCCGACTCCTCCAGCCAGGACAGCCAGCCACTCGTAGCCGCAGCTCCAGGCCCCCAGCCCCCCCAGCACAGAAAGCTGAAGAGTGAGACAGCTCACTCACTCAAGGTGGGGGGCAGAGTCAAGCAGGGTCAACCCACCGGGCCGGAGAGGACCTAAGCTATTTGTGTCCTTGTGCCGCTCACATCCACCGGCGCAGCCACACACAAGGGCACACCACGGCCGGCCGCCTCAGCCCCTTCTCTGATTGGATACTTCAACTTGCCGGGAAATATCGCGCGAGGTTGCGATCCCCACTGCGAACCTGTCACCTGTGGTATGTCTGCGGCCGCTGCGTATAGCAGCGGCTGGCCCTAATTACTTAAGATTTGGCCGGCCCGGGGGGCAATTGCCCCCCGTCCCCCTGGGCCAGTCCTCCCCTGTGTTCCAGGCAAGGACAGGATCCATCAGGTGGTGTTCCAGGCAAGGACAGGATCCATCAGTCGGTGTCTCAGGCCAGGACAGGATCTATCAGGTGAATTCCTAAGCCAGGACAGGATCCATCAGGCGGTGTCCCAGTTCAGGACAGGATCCATCAGGGGGAGTCACAGGCCAGGACAGGATCCATCAGGGGATGTCCCAGGCCAGGTCATGATCTCTTCCTTTTCACACCGTGTCTGATTTCACCTGGCAGGGCATTCAGCATCCAGCCTCTCTGCTCCTCCATAACAAAGGCTTGTCCTCTTACAGCTTCAAACATCTACAGCCATGTTTATTTTGTTTCTAGCCTCCAAATTGAAATGTCATGGCATTCTCATGTAAATCACAAGCAGAAACAGAGTAGGCTCATGATTAACCTTTCCACTCACAAACACAGCCACTTCCAGGGCTTTGGAAGAAAAAAGAAAACTCCACCTACATCACTCCTGTAAACATACAGGAGGTCCAGATATTTCTGGCAGCACCAGATAGGGAGAGAAATTAGGGGCAAGCAGAGAGAGACTGGGAGAAGCTGAGAGTGAAAGAGACAGACCGAGAGGGAGAAAGAGGAGAGAGAGAGAGAGAGAGAGAGAGAGAGAGAGAGAGAGAAGCAAAGAGAGACTGAGAGTGAGAGGGAATCCACAGTGACAATGGCTGCACACTGTCACAGCATGCCACAGACAGAGGAGGAATCCACAGTGACAAACACTGTACACTATGTCACTGCATGCCACAGACTGAGAGGGCAATCCACAGTGACAATCACTGTACACTATGGGCTTGATTCACAAAGCGGTGCTAACCTAGTTAGCACGCCTAAAGACTTTTGGGCGTGATAAGCATTGCACTAAGTAGGCTAGCACCGTTTTGAGGGAAAAACTCTCGCGCAAAGTTTTGGAGCGTGCGAAACGTTGCATAGGGTTTAATGGTGTTGCGTGCGTAAACTTTGTGCGTTTAGGCGTGATTTGGGCTTTTCACCAGCGTGCTAACTGTTAGCACGCTTTAGTGAATAAAGCCCCATGTCGCTGGATGCCACAGACTGAGAGGGGAATCCACAGTGACAATCGCTGCACACTGTCACAGCATGCCACAGACTGAGAGGAGGAATCCACAGTGACAATCACTGCACACTACGTCACAGCATGCCACAGACTGAGAGGGGAATCCACAGTGACAATCGCTGCACACTATGTCACAGCATGCCACAGACTGAGAGGAGAAATCCACAGTGACAGTCGCTGCACACTATGGGCTCGATTCACAAAGCGGTGCAAAGTGTTAGCACCATGGTGAAAAGGCCCTTATCACGCCTAAAGTCACTTTAGGCATGATAAGAAGAAACTCGCGCGTAAGTGCGCGCGCAACACCAGACGCTTCGCGCGAAGCTCCCATTAAGCCCTATGGGACTTTGCGCGCGCTCTTACGCGCGTACGCGCGAACGCGCTTACGCGCGGTAACTTCGCGCGAAGAGCAGGAAAAATCGGTGATAACTCAGTGGTGAAAAGGTCATCACGCCTAAAGTCTTTTAGGCGTGATAACTGGGTTATCACCGCTTTGTGAATCGAGGCCTATGTCACAGTCTGACGCAACTTCCTGTATAAAACAGGAAGTCGCGTCAGAGGCTAGATAGAGGAACTTCCACGCTGGAGCACATGGAAGGTATGTAACTGCCGCTGCCCCGCTGCCTGCATACCCAAATGTATTGATGCTGGAGGGGTGCGCAGAGGGGAGAGCCCGAGATGAGGGAGGGGGGGAACCGTCCCCCCTCCCCACTGAATGTGGCCATAGCTCTCCCCTCATGCTGTGACCCCCTCCAGCCCCCCAAAATGGCCCCGAGCGGGCCCCGGGGGGGGGGGGGGTCGCTCAGCATTTCTGCAGAGGGGCCCCGGTGGGGCCTAGTTACGCCCCTGGTGTATTTGCATTCCATTTCCTGTAACCTGTAGTAGGAAATGTTTAGCATGCCTTTAGCAATAAAACTGTTAATTAGCAGCCATTGTCATGAATAGTCGGATCCATCTGAAAATGGCGCCTGTGAATAATGGCACACGGTGTTGCCGCTAATCCGTTTTGTCGTTAATCGCTATTTAACGTTAAAGCCTTATAGTTATTTAGCGTTAACACACAGAACCCTCTCTGTACCTATCCCTAACCCCTAAACCCCACCTGGTGGTGCTTAACCCTAACCACCCCCCTAGTGGTGCCTAACCCTAACCACCTCCCTGGTGGTGCCTAGCCCTAACCACCCCCCTGGAGGTGCCTAACCCTAAGCACCCCTCTGGAGGTGCCTAACCCTAAGACCCCCCTGGTGGTGCCTAACCCTAACCACCCCCCTGGAGGTGCCTAACCCTAACCACCCCCCTGGTGGTGCCTATGCCTAACCCTAATACCCCACTGGTGGTGCCTAACCACCCCCCTGTTGGTGCCTAACCCTAAGCACCCCTCTGGAGGTGCCTAACCCTAAGACCCCCATGGTGGTGCCTAACCCTAACCACCCCCCTGGAGGTGCCTAACCCTAAGCACCTCTCTGGAGGTGCCTAACCCTAACCACCCCCCTGGTGGTGCCTATGCCTAACCCTAATACCCCCCTGGTGGTGCCTAACTACCCCCCTGTTGGTGCCTAATCCTAAGCACTCCCTGATGGTGCCTAACCCTAAGACCTCCCTGGTGGTGTCTAACCCTAAATCTCCCCTGGTGGTGCCTAACCCTAACCTTGACAGTGTTACATTAAATCCATTCACCGTTTTGCAGTTAAATAACTTCTGCAGTTTGCCTTATGTAGGGAGCTATTGATAAATAGCGTTAGTGTATGCCGTTTTTCTTATTTTTTCCCTGTGCGCCATTATTATGCAGTACTAACAATAAATAGCGATAAGCATATCTTTTAATGCAGCACCATTTTTATGCATAGGCACTGTGCGCCATTATTCACTGATCCGGAATAGTCTGGTGTGCTTGGAGGATGTCAGAAGTGAACTAAGTGAATGTTTGCATCGCCTTGAAGTCTGCCTACCAGGACAGCTAAGTCTGACACCTATACAGCTACCCATTCAGCTAACCTATTGTTCCACTACACACCATGGACTGTTCCGGGTCTGCTGCTGGGAGGTTGAAAGCAGTACAGTATATTTTGAAATTTGCATATAACAGCAAACTGGGTTGTTATAGAGGTCTTAACAAACCATGATGTCACTATCTGAGGAAATTAGATTATTTCTGGATTTGAATATTGGGTAGCCCAAGGTTATGTTCCCCCTTAAAAAAATCAGCCTGGAATATTCAGAACTGGTACTTCTCAGGAGCTAGCCACATGCTAGGGGTGCCCTGACTTCTGGTCAGAAACTCCTTGCTTCTCGCAAAACCAAGCTCGGACCTTTACGCTGGTAAATTCGACTTCTGTTTTATTCCCTTTATATTTTTGATAAGCAAACTGTCTTGTTGTGTGCCTTTCTACTTTTTTACTTTGTTTATTTATTTTGTAAATATCTTTGGATGTATTTTGTTCTGCACCGTTGCACTGTATTGGAATATTACATCTTTATTTAATAAGCTAGTTTTCTGAGTACTAAGCAGAGCTTTACATCTCCTAGAGAGAGACTGTAATTGTGTTACAAGTTCAGTGCCCGATTTTGCTCGGATTGTTCATCGCTGCAGTGCAAGCAGCTCGACAGCAGAGTAGGTATTGTCGAAGTGTCTAGCAGTACCATCCCGGGCGACTGCTAGTAGTGGCAGAGGGGCGATAGCTTTATGTTAGCTTGAATAAGGCTGCTCCTCTCGATCTGGTCAAAACCCCATCAGGAACTGTCTCTGCGGGCTTGCCGCAGGGCCTGTTCCTGACAGGGTGAGACATTTTTCAGCTTTTCCCTGCGTTCAAATTTCCCAGCGCCTTAATTACATATATGGATCGGCAGTACGGCGTGTGTCAGGGGTGCTGTTGGTGCTTGTCGGGCGGGGGGGGGGGGGGGGGGGGGAGGGGTGTACGCTCTGGGTACCGGCTGGGGTAGCTAAGACCAAGGGGAATCCTTCCCAGGGATTAAAATTCAACCAACAAAACTCTCCAATCCGATATTGGATCAAAAGGCCGATCATTTCGTAAAGACACTGTGCAAGTGGACCTGAACTCTTGCACAGGACAAAGGGAAAACAGACAGAAATGCACCCTGTATGTATTTAGAGAGGTTAGCCTGTTTAGTTCCCACTCATTTGTGTCTAATCACAAGTTGTAATTTGAGATCTTCCCCTGTGTCACATGACTGCCTATGGCAGATAAAGCAGATACGCTCATTAGAAAGCACAGGCTGTAAAAAAAAATATGTCTGCTTCCATGAATCCAAAAGCAGAAACTGTGCAGATTTATTTAAGGATTTGTATCAGCCGTAATAAAGAAATGTTTTTGTTTAAAGAGGAGCTGTTAGTTATAGGGTCTCAGAGAAAAAAACACATATATCAGTAGCTAAATATTGGCTGTACTTACATTACATATGCATTTCACTGTCCACGTTTGGGTTTCACAGAATTTTTATATAGTATTTGCAGAGAATGATGCTAGTGACAGCTCATGGCAGGTTCCATGTTTGTCTGTCTTGTATGAAGCCAATTGTGATGTCATATCCTCCCTTACGGTGCTTCCTGATGATTCGACTGACAAAAAAGATGGTTCATGATCCGGACAACATTACTGTGCAGTGAATATTAATTAGCCATGTGGCTAGGAACAATAGCGACTCTAACAGAACATGTGCCCTGTGCACAGCACAATGATTTTTCAGTGCTGTGAGTTAGGCTGCGTTACTGGCTGCTGTAACATGAGCCTGTAACTTCTCACTGTGAAAGCCACCTTAGGGCGGGACAGGGAAATGAAGGGGAGGACCAAGGGAGTGCAGTGGGGAGAAGGAGCAGCCCCAGAATGCTTTGCAGAATCTGGCGGCCTCTTTAGGAGCTTGGGAATAAAAAGCCTTGCTGTTCAGCAAACATCAAAGTAAGAGAGATTTTTAACTTCAGTAATGCCTTTTTGGCTTCCTTCTAAACTGTTTAACACAGGAGAATAGAGGTTTAAATTAGCTTTTGCAGCCTGACAGTTACTCTTTAAAGGTTATTATGCTGCTGTGTATCTTTTAGAGCAGAGAGGAAGTTCTGAGTTCAGGTCCGCTTTAATGGGCATAGGCACCGTTATACTGATGAAGCAGGAAGTACCGGGCCTGATGAAGTCCTGATAGGGGGCGGCCCTACCATGAAGCAGACTGAACCACATGATTCAGGGCAGTAGACTGTCAACTTCTAATCAGGAAGTAGGCGGCGGGAGACAGAACAACAGCAGTGATCTTGGCATGGAGCCCAGAAGGTGAGTCTTTACTACAACGCTGCCATTCCTTGCCTCAACGGAGGGGGGGCCCAGTGTGAGGTAGGGAGGAGTTGGGCCCCCTCTCTTGGGGACAAAGTCCCAGTGTGCCACGGCTCCCCCCTCCATCACTGTGCTAAATGCACTCTCTTCCCTCAGTGCGCCCCAGGAGGTCACTCGCCTCTAGAAATGGGGCAGGGTTGCGGAAAGTATGGTGCATCTGTGGGTTTGTGCATGCTGCCCCAGCCAGCCACCTTTAGCTGTCTGCACCCAGCCACCCACCTACACATCCGCACTCAGTCAAACACCATACCTCCCAACTTTTTGAGATGAGAAAGAGGGACACTTAAGCCACGCCCCTGCCACACCCCTGATCACTCCCCGTCACGCCCCCTAGTCACGCATACCATAAAGATTTCATAAGAAAATATGTTTTATAATTCAAACCACACTGGTCCTTTCTATCCTGGTTCATTTTCCTTCATATTAACATTTTCAAATTAGTAATATATCAATTTAAAGGATGGGAATAAAGTTTAGAGTCAATTAAACACAATTTTTTTTGTAGAGAAATAAATATATTTACATAGTAAGAGGGACAAAGTCCTGAAAGAGGGACAAATGAGGAGGAAAGAGAGTACCGTATATTAAAGACATTTTTTTCAGTAGAAAAATACATATATTTACATAGATCTGTACATGAGTCCTGAAAGAGGGACACATGAGGTAGAAAGAGGGACTGTCCCTCCAAAAGAGGGACAGTTGAGAACTATGCCGAACATCTATCAGCACCCATTCACTCGCCCATCAGCATCCAGGCCGATGGGCACAATTGCAGGCAGTGGCGTAGCTAAGGAGCTGTGGGCAAGTTTTACATTGGGGCCCCCTAAGCACTCTATACATAACAATTGATACGGCGCACCAAAACCTGCCAATGGCAACTACAGTGTCAGAGGTGCAAGAAGGGGATGGAAAAAAGTTTGTTAATGATTATCACTATTCCAAGTATCTATAGAAGTGATTATTATGAGCACAGGACCAATAGGGAGCTTATACTGTAGTTGAGGAAAGGCCCTTCGGGGCCCCTCTGGCCCAAGGGCCCCAATGCGGTCGCAACCTCTGCAACCCCTATTGCTACGCCCCTGATTGCAGGATGCAAAAAAAGTCTAGAACCAGCTAGACTAGACTAAATCCACAGAAAAACTACAGTTAATTTTCCTAGACGTTAGAAGCAGCCGACCCGCTCCTTAAAAAAAGTACACGTTTTCCTAGAACAACAGATGCTGTTTAAAATGCAAATAAAAAAGGCGATGACACTAAACACTGATTTGATCTACTTATTTATTCATTTTTAATGCGTTTTGTCGGTCATTAATTGATGGATTTTTAAACGATCTCATCATCTGTTTTCCAAATGGGAATTCCTGAGTTCACGTCGTAATGTACAACAAATGTATCGGTTTCAGCAACGCGTTTGAATTTAAATACCAGCCTGTGAAAACGCCGCATCTCGGGGGCCGCGGGAAACAGCGAACGTGCGCCTATTGTTCGGGGGGGAGCACGAAGTTTGGGCACTTCTCCCTCCGCCATGTGTTTCCCATTTGGAGCTATCGCAAAAAATCATTGCTTCTTGTGGCATTTCCAAATGAAAACCGCATGCCTCTAATTCTGGAGCAAGGCACAAGGATCTGCACTTGTGGTATTTTGGAAGAAAAAGGATTAACATTTAGGATAAAAAAAAAATAGTAAGGAAGAAACATCGTGTCTGGGTGCGGGCGGACATCTCTGGACCACGTCACCCAAAACCTCGACCAAAAAATTCTTGGCAATAAAAGCAATGTGCAGAAATGAATGTGTCACTTGCAGCCAATGCTTTGTTGTACTACAACTTTAGTTATAATTACTCTCCGAGGATGGGTTGTTCCGGATCTCCCAGGAAACCAAAAAAGACAATGCAAGTGTAAGAAGCGATCATATTGAATAAATTCGTGCAATATTGGCTCCCCTATATACTGTAGAGATCCATGGTTTAGTCAGAGACTATACAGAGTTCTCCTTTAAAGAGGAACTCCAGTGAAAATAGTGTAATAAAAAAAAGTGCTTCATTTTTACAATAATTGTGTATTAGTCAGTGTTTGCCCATTGTAAAACCTTTTAAATCCCTGATTTACATTTTGACATTTATCACATGGTGACATTTTTACTGCTGGCAGGTGATGTAGCTGCTGCATGTTTTTTTGGCATTTGGAAACAGCTGTAAACAGCTATTTCCCACAATGCAACACGGTTCACAGACAGGAAACTGCCAGAAGTACCACAGTCCTCAGAGTTTCTTGTGGGAGGGGTTTCACCACAATATCAGTCATACAGCACCCCCTGATGGTCTGTTTGTGAAAAGGAATAGATTTCCCATGTAAAAGGGGGTATCAGCTACTAATTGGGATAAAGTTCAATTCTTGGTCGGAGTTTCTCTTTAAGAGACAAGAGTCTAGAGAGAAACAATACTGAGTTTTTAGTGGTACATCTTACTTGGTAGAAAAGGTCAAACACGGCTTTATCTGCTCCCATGTACAGACAGCCCAGCTCTGGGGCTAGGAAAATATAAACAAACTCGCCTTGATTACAAAACACATGGATTCCAGGATTGGAGAGTACAAGTCACTAGAGATGGCCCAAACAGTTAGCCGACGATCAGTATTCTGCGAACATCGGCTGTTTGCATTCGCCGCAAACAGCAAACGTTTGACGTGTTCGATTCTCCCCCTATATATTATCATCGAGGCAGTGTTGGGCGAACACCTGGATGTTCGGGTTCGCGAACGTTCGCCGAACATGGCCGCGATGTTCGGGTGTTCGCGCCGAACTCCGAACATAATGGAAGTCAATGGGGACCCGAACTTTCGTGCTTTGTAAAGCTTCCTTACATGCTACATACCCCAAATTTGCAGGGTATGTGCACCTTGGGAGTGGGTACAAGAAGAAAAAAAATATTTGAAAAAGAGCTTATAGTTTTTGAGAAAATTTATTGTACAGTGGTGGGTGAGCGGTGTACTACTATTCCCAGCAGCGACACAGAGCACAATGCTATACAGTGGCGGGTAAGCGGTGTACTACTGTTCCCAGCAGAGACACAGAGTGGCAGTAAACACAATGCTATACAGTGGTGGGTGAGTGGTGTACTACTGTTCCCAGCAGCGACACAGAGCACAATGCTATACAGTGGTGGGTGAGCGGTGTACTACTGTTCCCAGCAGCGACACAGAGCACAATGCTATACAGTGGTGGGTGAGCGGTGTACTACTATTCCCAGCAGCGACACAGAGCACAATGCTATACAGTGGCGGGTAAGCGGTGTACTACTGTTCCCAGCAGAGACAGAGTGGCAGTAAACACAATGCTATACAGTGGTGGGTGAGCGGTGTACACAGAGTGGCAGTAAACACAATGCTATATAGTGTGGGTGAGCGGTGTACTACTGTTCCCAGCAGCGACACAATGACTGGGGGGACCCTGGCTAGCCTGGCTGGAGAGAGAACTACCCTGCCTGCCTACCCAAAGCTAAACCCACAGACAAATGGCGGAGAAATGACGTGGATCGGGTATTTATTTACCCGAACCACGTGACCCGTTCGGCCAATCAGAGCGCGTTCGGGTCCGAACCACGTGACCCGTTCGGCCAATCACAGCGCTAGCCGAACGTTCATCCATGCGCTCTTAGTTCGGCCATATGGTCGAACGGTTTGGCCGAACACCATCAGGTGTTCGGTCGAACTCGAACATCACCCGAACAGGGTGATGTTCTGCAGAACCCGAACAGTGGCGAACACTGTTCGCCCAACACTACATCGAGCTAAACTTTGACCCCTTACCACAGTCAGCAGACACATGGCAGCCAATTAGCTAGCACCCCCTCCTGGACCCCCCATCAAAAAGCAGTTGCGGTGGCCATATTGCATTAATTCTCTGCTGGCTGCTGACTGTTAGTGAGAGCAGGGTCAGACTTGCTGCAGATAGGTAGGGAAATCATTAGCTAGGCCTGTGTCTTTGTTCCTCACGAGCTGTGAAAGCAAACAGCGTTTTTTAGGGCTAGCACATCAGTCTCCTGTGGGGTTTTTTATGTGTGTGTGTGACACTCCACAGTCCACTGACAACCAGAGCTGTGTGCACACTACAGCTGTTACCTCATTAAGTTACAGGCACAGAACCACTCCAGTGCAATGTTATTTCACTGTATTCTGATAGTACTATTGTATTTCTCTGTGTGAGACACTCCACAGCCCACTGACACCCAGCGCTGTGCACATAGCCGGCCTTTGACCTGAGCGACAGGAGCGGTCACTCAGGGCGCCGGCTTCCAAGGGCGCATGTGCACAGCACAGTGTCGCTACTCACCGCTCCTCTCTCCCCGCCTCCGCAGATCTGCTCCATCTGCAATTAGAGCAGGGCTACAAGAAAATGTCCACAGATGTCCACAAATGCAGACTTCAGCCATTTTCTTGTAACCCTGCTCTAACTACAGATGGAGCGGAGGCGGGGAGAGAAGAGTGACATAATGGCTGGAACATGAGGAGATGGTGAGTGATCCGCCACCACCAGCACATGCGCTGTCTGAAGGGAACCTACAGCTGACTACCTATACTAGAGGCACCTACAGCTGGCTATCTATATGGGTTGCACCTACACCTGACTTCCTATACTGGGGGAACCTATGCTTGTGTACCTATACTGAAGCACTTACACCTTACTTCCTATACTGGGGGAACCTATGCTTGTCTACCTATACTGATGCACTTACACCTTACTTCCTATATTGTCTTTGTAGGTTTTAAAATTTGCCTGTCCATTGAAGTCTATGGCGGTTCGCCAGATTCGCCTGTTCGCAAACATTTTCCGGAAGTTCGCAGTTAGCGAACAGAAAATTCTGTGATCGTGACATCTCTATTTAAATGTTGCAATAGCCGGGACAAATGGGCAAATAAAACTTGTGGGTTTTATCCATAGCAGAATGTTTTATTTTTAACCCTTTCTGGACCAGAACCCTCTGCCCCCTTAAGGACTAGAGGGTGCTGGTCCAGCAAACCGCCGCTTCCTGACGAATCGCCGCAAGTTACTGTCGCTCCCGCCATACACGCCGCTCTGTCCCCGCCGCAGGCTGCTCTCTCTGCCGTCGCTATGACGGCAGAGCGCTGTGCGCCAGTCAGGAGCCGCTTTCATTGGCTCCTGACCCTGTCACTTCATGTAAGCCAATGGGAACGGCTTACATGAATGACAGGGCCAGGAGCCAATGAAAACGGCTCCTGCCCGGCTCACAGCGCTCTGCCGTCATAGAGGTGGCAGGGCAGCTGATTGCAGCGGGGGCAGAGCAGACAGAGCGACGGGGACGGGCTGGGGCGCGCGGTCAATGGGACGTAGAGCTTACGTCCGGTCAGGACCGCAGCACCCCCTGCCCGACGTAGATTCGTACTCGCTCGGTCCGCAGGTAGTTAAACTATAATGGACAAAAACAGAAAAAATTATATATTTTTTCAAATTTTTTTTATTATTCCCATTAAAATGCAGTTAGAATAAAACAATTCTTATAAAAAAAAAATACCACCCAAAGAAAGCCTAATTGGTGGCGAAAAAAACAAGATATAGTTACTGGCAGATGAATGGATGCAGCTCTGAAATGTGAAAATTGGTCTGGTTTTTAAGGGGAAAACACTTGGAGGTGAGGTGGTTAAAGCCGATCTGAATTGTGTTTTAACTGTCCAAAGCATCAGTATACAATGGTGGGGGGTGGGGGGGGGGGGGAGAAGTCTGCATAATAAACAGCCTAGGCTAAGCCCCAGTGCGTGAACGAGGACAGGAATGAGAAGGAGTACGCGGTGGCAAGGGACGAGTATCTATGTCCCTGCGAGCTGTAGGGGTATTTTGCAGGGACATAGATATTTGTCCCAGGGTAAAGGGGAACTTCAGCCTAAACAAACATACTGTCTTTAGTCATTGAGTTACATTAGTTATGTTAATTAAAATAGATAGGTAATGTAATCTCTTACCCACCCTGTTTTAAAAGAACAGGCAAATGTTTGTGATTTCATGGGGGCAGCCATCATTTTGGTTGAAAGGAGGTGACAGGGAGCATGAGATACAGTTCCGACTGTCCTGTGTCCTGATCACCCCTCCCAGCTGCACACGCTAGGCTTCAATTCTCAAATTCAAAAAAAAAAAAAAAAAACTTGCACCAAAACAGCAAAAGACACACATATGCACAACATCAGAAATCCCATCATGCTTTTCACAGCATCAGGGTAAAATGCCCGGGCAGTTTTCTTCTGTGTAGCTAAAAATGAGGCTTGGGTAAGAAAAACAAAGTTCATATTAAAGTAACACCAAGCCTTTTCAGTGCTGCTGAGTAGATTTTTAGTCTGGAGCTTCACTTTAATCCAGAAGGTTTAGCATGCTTTACACTCCGTGGCACTTAATAGTTGTTTGTTTGGTTCATCAATTGCATTATTACCCCATGGATCGCACAACAATTTGTGTGACTTAAACCAGTGTTGAGAATCACCGAACACACTTTTTAAGGCAAGGCGTAAAGAAAAGGTCGTTGTTATGTAAATAAATGAGTAAAAATAATATTGCCATAACTTGAAGGAAATTTTTGGAAATTCCTGCTTCCCGTGTGTGTCTCCCATCTGTGGAGTGAGCCTGTGCATGTCTGAGAGCGTCTGTGAGACCTGGCGCTGTAAAAAGAAATTTAAAAAAATAAAATAATTACCGGCAAACACGCAGGGCAGGCAAGCCTCAGATGTACAAATAATGAAGGAAAGAATGCAGAAACAGTCCAGTGACTGCAGCCGCTCCATTCCATTGTACTGGTCTGCACACGCCTGCACATTGTCAGCGCTCTGCAGTCTATGTAAATCTGCCGGGCCCACCGAGGATTCTGGGAGCGAAAAACACACTCCACTTTTTTTTTCCATTTCCAAGAGTTTAGAAAGATGGCCGCGAAGGGAGAAAGTTTCCATGTAGCCTGTGAGAAATATTTCCTTGTAAGTTTTTGTAAAATTCTTGAGTGATTGGTTACCTCAGTATGTGGTCACACAGTTGGGGAGGGGGCTACAAAGGGCAATACCATACAGCACCATAAGTGTGCAAGACAAACCTTCAGCAAACTGATTTCACCTCTGATGTTTTTGATTTTTTTTTTGTTTCAGTCCAAATCCAGACAGAAAAAGTGTGCTTTAGGCCTCTTGCACACTGCACGCAATTCCGATTCAGATTCCACTTTTTAATCAGTTTTTACATCCGATTCAGATTCTGATTTGCAGTTTGCTCCTTGCACACTGCAAATCGGAATCTGAATCAGATGTAAAAACTGATTAAAAAGCGGAATCTGAATCGGAATCGCGTGCAGTGTGCAAGAGGCCTAAAGCACACTATACCATTTTCTTAATGCTGGGAACACACGGCTCGATTCTGAGCCAATTAATTGGCTCGATCGATAATTTCTGACATGTCCGATCTCTGGCCCATTCGTTTTGACGCTCCATTCCGCATTGAAGACAATGCCAAAAGATAAGAAAAATGAGCGGAAGATAAGAGAATTGCCTGTGGAATCGAACGGGGAATCAATCGAGCGGGAGACTCGAGCAGCAAAATCGAGCCGTGAATGCCCAGCATTAGATTTTCTGTTATGCTGGGAATACGCGGTTCGTTTCTGGTGTTCGATTCTCCTCTCGATCATTTTTTGCCACTCGATTCTGCAGTCGTTTCTCTTATCTTCCGCTCGGTTTTCTTATCTTTTTCCATTCACTTCTATCAGAAATGGAGGGGCGAAAGAATCGAAAGTGAGATCGGACATGTTGTAAATGATCTATTGACCCACCTAATCACCTCAAATACGAACTGTGTATTCCCAGGTTTAGATTTACCTGCCATACAAAAAAAAAAAAACACATCACAAGAACATTAGCTCTCAAAAGAGCTGTTTTGGGGTGCTTTTTAGCTATAAATATCAGCAAAGAGCAAGCTAACAAGACCTAACTAAGCTTTCCCTATCTCTCCAGCAATGCCTCTCCCTTATCTCTCACTACAGGCAGCAGACAGAGTGAGAAAATGGCTGACGCTGCTGCCTTTTATAAGGGGGAGGGGCGCTCCAGGAGGGAGTGCAGCCTTATTGGCTGCCATGTGTCTGCTGACTGTGATGTAGAGGGTCAAAGTTTAGCCCAATTATGTAGTATAGGGGACGGGTCGAACTCGCATAAAGTTCGCGGTTCGCTGCGAACGCAAACCACCGAAGTTCACGCGAACAAGTTTGCCGGCGAACCATTCAGGCCATGTCTATTTGAGACTTCCCTATACCTTCCAATGACTTGAGGCAAATCGCCCCAAAATGGTACAGGCAGCACTTTGGTGAGCGGATCGGAATCGAACCGCTCATATGTGAACACTATCATAGGGAATCCTTGCACAAGCTTTTGAATCCTTGCACAAGATTTTGAAAATCGCCGACGCTTAAAAAAACCCAAAAGCGCCCTTAGTGTGAACAAGTCCTTATGAATGAGATGCTAAAAAGTTGCTTCACATTTTTTGCTTCACTGACAAAAGTGAAAGTAAAGCATACATGTGTTACTTCCTGTAAGGCATTACACTGTACACAGGAGGAATAAAGTGGGAGGGGGCATCTAATGGTCAAATAGTAAAATTACACCTACATACATCCCAATACATAAAAAGACATGAAATACCCCATTAATTAACCCCTTACCTCCCATCCCATAGTTACCAAAATAAAACACTTTTTATAAAAAACAAAAAAGTGACATTTAAAAAAATATTCATAAAAAGTTACCTTAGGGGCACAACTTTTTTTTAATATGCATGTCATGAGAGTATATTACTGTTATTTTTGCAAATAAGCACTTGTAATTAGTGACGGTCGCAAGACTGAAAAAAAATACACCTTTATTTCCAAATACAATATTGTCGCCATACATTGTGATAGAGACATCATTTAAATGGTGTAATAATCAAAACAAATGGGCAAATAAAATGTGTGGATTTTATCAACAGTAGCTTGTTTTATTTTAAAACTATAATGGCTGAAAACTGAGAAATAATGATTTTTTTCCCCCATTTTTTTTCTTATTATTCCGGTTAAAATGCATTTAGAATAAAATAATTCTTAGCAAAATGTACCAATCAAAGAAATCCTAATTGGTGGCGAAAAAACAAAAAACAAGAAATAGATCATTTTGTTGTGATAAGTAGTGATAACGTTATTGGTGGATGAATGGAAGAAGTACTCAAATGTGAAATATTGCTCTGGTCCATAAGGGGAAAACAACCCTTAGTGGTGATCTAGTTAATATAAATATATTTCCATACTAACTTAAAGGGAACAAGAGACGAAGCACCGTCATGTATTTTACCATATATATATCAATAGGGACATTATAGAAAACACCTACCCTGCTCTCTGTTTCATTTTTAACTGTTCAGCTTGCTTCTTATCAGCCATGATAAAATCCCTGACTGAGCATTCAGTCTGGCTTTGCTCAGGTATTTTTATAGCCGAGTCTGTGTTCTCTCATGTCTTTTCAAGCCCAAGCCTGCCCCCTTGTGGCTCTGCTCAGGAATCATTATAGCTGAGTCATTATAGCAAAGCCAGACTGAATGCTCAGTCGGGGATTTTATCAGGGCTGATTAGAAGCAAGCTGAACAGTTAAAAATGAAACAGACAGGGGGCGTGATCTAGCATGGCGCTGTGAGGAGGCTGCTCAGCCGTGGGGGCTCCGTGTCGCCGCCGGCGATAAGCTAGATTGAATGACGGCAAGCTTGGCAAGTCAGGCGACCTCTTACACCTGAGACCCGCGCTGTCCGCAATGGAGGTGGTGAAGCTGGGAGCCTAGGCGGCTGGGAGCTCCGAGGACTCGTTGAGTGGAGGAAGTTGTGCCACTCCACGTGACGTCAGACGCTGGTCGGGCTTCCGTCTTGCGGGGTAGACGGGCCGTGTGACTGCACCTCGGCTGGAAAGCTTCCTGGAAAGCTGGCCCCCAGGTAAAATACAGCAGAGCCTAGTAACATTTAGGCCGACCTTGAGCTCAGATAGAGCCCGCAGCTGCCGCAGCCCGCGGCTGAGACATTGTATCTGGGGAGTGCCTGGCCATCTCTCTCTCAGTGACTGTTTGTTTTATGCACACAGAGGGTGCTGGTGCCTGGCTTACGGAGATTACCTGTGGGGGAATTTAGCTATTGGATTGTGCCTTCTGTGTAAAAAGGCAAGAGGAACTGTAAAAGCATATTTCCCCGAGATGACTGGGAAAAGTAAACAGAAAAAGGGTACAGAGACCCCGAAGCAGCCCCAGGCTCGAGTCACCGCTTTTTTCCCAGCAACATCACCAGCACATGGGAGACAAGATGCAGCATCAGGAGGGTCCTCTGCCAATAGCTCCCCGGAACTAGCTCAACCGCAAGTGCAAAGACTGGAGGAGATATGGAGTTACTTGCGTGAGTTGCCTACTAAAGCGGACCTGGAGATGCAGACCACCACTATCCTGGACTCTACTAAAGCAGAAATAGAGGTGGTAAGAGGGGATCTGGGGGTGGTCTCTCAGAGGGTAGTGGTGGTTGAAGGAGAGATGGGGACCCTTAAAAAAGAGGTGCAACAGATCAAGGCACTTGCAGATCAACAAGCAGATGTAAATGCAGTCCTTAGGGCCCAGGTGGAGGACTTACAAAACCGCAGTAGACGGAGTAATGTGCGGATACGGGGCCTGTCTGAGGGGGTAAAGGGGGAAGCCCTGGAACAGACTCTGCAAGAAATATTTTCTCTGCTGCTGAATAAGGAGGGTCAAGGGGTCTGTGTAGATAGAGCTCACCGAGTCGGAAGGGGTTTAATAAAAGACTCTCAGACCCCCAGAGATGTTGTATGCAGGTTCCATTATTATACAGAAAAAGAGGAGGTGATGAAGGCTGCAAGAGATAAAGGGACCCTTGAATTTAAAGGAGATAGGATACAGCTATTTCAGGACCTCGCAGGGACCACTCTAGCCCAGAGGAAGGCTCTGAGGCCACTGCTGGTAGCAATGAAAGAGAGAGACATTTCGTATAAATGGGGATTTCCCTTCCAGCTGGTGGCGAGGAAGGGACAGACCACGGTGACCTTAAGATACCCTAACGAGGTTGCAGATTTCTGCCATAAATTAGGTTTGGATAAGGTGGCCCTACCAGACTGGACTCCAGAGAACATATACATGGCTGTATCTCAGAGGCCGAAGTCTAATGTCCCTATAGAATAATTAAGGATTGATTAGTCTGATCTCTTGAGTCAGTGATATGGTGCTTGATGTATTTTTTCTTTTTTTCTCTCCTTTTTTTTTTTTTTTTTGCTTTGATTGTTGATTATTGACTTGCCACTTGCCACTAATTCTTTAAATAACTGACCGAGTCTGATCCGGTGGACGTGGGGGGGGGGATGCTAAGTATTGTTGGGGGATGAGAGGTGGGAGGAGGGATTAATGGGTGGAGGGAGGTATTTGGGGGGATATAAAAGGTGGGGCTCAACTAAGGGGGGGGAGGGGGTTGGGGGAATACATATCCGGTTACACTTTAAGGGGTGGGATGTGGGAGGATTGCGGAATGAGAGGGGGGGAAATAAGGGATAAAAGGTGAGACTCACTCATAGGTGGAATAAGATATATAAGAGATATAAGAATCTACATAAAGAATGTTTTTACGGTTATGCACAAAAGGAAAATTGGAGATGAGGTTAGATGGATTCACACAAATATTGTAAGAGGTTTTGATGATACACGGTAGAATACGAGGTGCATGGTATATGTCTTGAGAGAAGGGGAGGATACCAGGAAGGGTTGCACAAGGGGAACATTTGGGGGGCCACTGGATGGGGGCCAACACAAGGTGGGATATTGGGAGTGTGGCTTGATAGGGAATGAACATGCATATGAAAATTGGATGGTGTGGGGGAGTTGGGGGTCTCGCGGGTCGGGGGGGGGGGGGGGGTGGAGCGGGTGTCTTCCCCTCCCCCCCCCTCCCCGCCTCGGGGATCGGGGAGGGTGTATGCTTTTTGGAGATGGTGTGTGGGGGTGAGAATATGCCACATAGAGAGAGGATTTGCACTGGGTGGGATAGGAGCGGGGGCCCGCCGGGTTGGGGGGGATGGGGGGGTGAGGGGGGGTTGGAGGGATTTCGCCCCCCCCTCGTCCCCCGGCCGCCCCCCCCCCCCCCCGCTGGGCATGAATAGAGGTGGAGGGTTTTTGGGGTTCCCCCGCCCCAGGGAGAAATGTGGGGCCCCGGGGGAGAAATGAGGGAAAGAGGGTTTTTTTTTTTTTTTTCTTTCTTCCTTCTCCCTCTCTTTCCTTCCTTCCTTCCCCTTTGGTGCCCCCCCCCCCCCCCCCCCCCCCAATGGGAGATGCGGAGCCTTCAGCCTTGCGGCTTCGCGCTGGAACTGCCCTACGAACTAAAATGGCCTCGGTGGCCAAATACCATGTAATTTCAACAGGTCATGGGGAGAAAATGAGATTCGAATGGATCCAGGGAGGTGGATATAATGGTATGGATGCGGCAAGTGAGGTGTGTGATTGTTTTTTTTTTTGTTTTTTTTTGTTTGTTGTTTTGTTTTTGTTTTTGTTTATGCTCTCCCTCTCTCCTCCTCTCTTTCCCCCCTCCCTCCTCCCCTCCCCTTCTGTGGGGCGGGGGGGGGGCCTGGGCCGGTGTGGATGGGTAGCGTATGACAAGAATTAAGATGATGTCGCTGAATGTCAGGGGGTTGAATATACCGGAAAAGCGCATGGCGCTACTCCGGTACCTTAAGAAACATCATATAGGAATTGCCTGTTTTCAGGAGACACACTTCTCGCTGAAGGGGATCCCGACCATGAGAGATAGAGCCTACCCACATGTATATTGTAGTACTCCACAGCCCGCTAAGGTAAGAGGTGCTGCCCTCCTGGTCTCTAGGGCAATACAGTTGGAGGAAGTGGAGGAGATGAGAGATGAGGAGGGCAGATACATTCTGGTCAAGGGTTTATTTGAGGGGCGCAGACTGACTGTGGGCTCGGTGTACTTTCCTAATGAGGGGCAAAATAGATATTTAGAACAGTTTCTAGAAACACTAGAGCAGTTTGGGGAAGGGAGTATTATTCTAGGGGGAGATCTGAACCTAGCTTTGGACCCTGACTTGGATACTTCAACAGGTAGGTCCTTTATGACGAGGAAGGCGCAGGCTAGAGCTAGAGCCCTGTTGCACCGCCAGCAGTTGGTGGATATATGGCGGGTACAGCACCCCTTGGATAGGGATTACACTTTTTTTTCACCTTTGCATAAATCCTATACTAGGATAGATTATTTTCTTGTGTCCCACAATTTGTTGTCAGAGAGTCCTAGATCGGATATTGGTACTGCTGCAGTGTCTGATCATGCCCCGGTGTTCTTGGACCTGTTTTTGGATGGCCAGTATAGACCTCCATTTAGGTGGAAACTGAATAAAGCATTATTGTACGATGAGGGGGTAGCTTCTATTGTCGGCACGGAACTGAAAAATTACTTCTCCGAAAATGACCTAGAGGAGACTAAAATATGTAACCTATGGGAGGCACATAAATGTGTCATAAGGGGAGTTTTTATAAGGGAAGGGGCTAGACGTAAAAAAGAGCGCACCAAGGCAATGACGGAGGTATGGGATAGGGTGCAGGAATTGGATAAAAAACATAAGTGCAAACCCTCCCCTGCTCTTTACGAGGAACTTAAGGGGGAAAGAGAGAAGCTGAAAACTCTCCTATTCCAAAAATCAAAAGAAATGGCAGCTAAGTGTAGACGGGTATGGTATAAATTCGGGAATAAGACTGGGAAACATCTGGCAAAATTACTTAAAAAGCAACAGAGAGAACTGTATATTCCCCAGATTTTAGGGAAATCTAATGTGAGACACACAAGAAGTGAGTCTATCGCGCGGGTTTTTAGGGACTTCTATGGGAGGTTATACGATATAGAGAAGTCGGGGATACTTCCCAGAGAGCAAAGACTAGAGAAAATAAAGGATTATATATCAAATTCCTTAATGCCCACCATACCGAGGGAAGATATAGATAGTTTGGATTCCCCCTTCTCTGGAGAAGAATTAAAAAAGGCAATACAACAGTCCCCACCGAATAAGGCCCCGGGCCCTGATGGATTAGGAGCAGAATATTATAAGGAGTTTTTGGATATCCTTGCCCCTCAGATGCTCAGGTTTTTTAATGAAGTCGGGGCTGGAGACACGGATGGCCATACCTTTTCACAGGAATTACTGAGATCTGATATAGTGGTGATCCCTAAAGAGGGCAAAGACGCGACACTCTGTGGGAACTACAGACCGATTTCATTACTTAATGCTGAGATTAAAATATACGCAAAGATGATTGCGAATAGGCTGTCGGGATTGATTGCTAGGGTCATACACCTAGACCAGGTAGGTTTTGTGCCCACAAGGGAAGCGAGGGACAATACTATTAGGGCACTGAATCTGATTGAATGGGCCAGAACTCAGTCCCAGCCCACCCTGTTATTGTCAACTGATGCAGAGAAGGCGTTTGACAGGGTGGGCTGGGACTTTATTGATCAGACACTGCAGCATGTGGGGATCAGGGGGAAAATGAGGGATAGAATTATGGCCCTGTACTCAATCCCGGTAGCGAGAGTAGGTGTGAACGGGGTCTCATCTGAGACCTTCCCAATAAGAAATGGGACACGACAGGGGTGCCCCCTCTCCCCTCTTATATTCGCTCTTACCCTGGAACCCCTACTGTGTTCTATTAGGAACAGTGGTGGAATCCAGGGAATAGCCATGTCCAAGTCTAGTCATAAGGTGGCAGCTTATGCCGATGACTTGCTGTTTTTTCTAAGGACTCCCCAAGTATCTTTGCCCAATTTGTTGTGGGAATTTTCTAAGTATGGGGAAGTCTCCAATTTTAAAATTAATTATAGTAAATGTGAAGCAATGGCGGTGGGTCTGAGCCAGGAAGTGATATCATCTATTAGTCAAAATTTCCCATTTAGATGGGCCCAGAGGGGATTGAAGTATTTGGGAATATGGCTCACACCCTCGATAAAGGAAATGTATCAAAGAAACTTCCCACCAGTATTAGAGAAATTGGGCAGAGACATGGAGGAGTGGGGGAGAGGTACTTTTTCATGGCTAGGGAGAGTGAGTATTTTGAAAATGACAGTTATGCCGAAGCTGTTATACATATTTCAGACAATGCCGATTGCTCTTCCCCCACATTTTTTCCAACAAGCCAAAAGAATGTTTTTGAAGTTTATCTGGGGGGGAAAAAAACCCAGAGTTAGGGCCACACTGCTATATGCGAGTAAAGAAAATGGGGGATTGGCCACACCTAATGTTAGATTATATCACGCGGCGGTGGTGCTGACCCGCATAGTGGATTGGTCGCGACATGGAGAGACTAAACAGTGGGTGGGAATGGAACAGGAGCTGGTAGATTGCCCTATATACAACATACCATGGATTGATAACAAACCCAAAATAAAGCATGCAGCAGGTACATTGATGGCCCAAACACTTGACATACTCGGTAAGTATAGAGGACATGGAGGTGTTTCACCCTGGCCCTCACCGCTCGTTCCCTTGGTGGGAAACCCGAGGTTGGCTGGGGGGATGAGGAGTGGTGGGCCCCCATGGCGGAAGGAGATACGGGATATGAGGGCCATGCACTTGTTGGAGAGGGGAGAGTGGATCCCTCAACAACAAATTGAGCTGCAGTTGGGAATCTCTCGGCTGGATGAATGGAGCCTGATTCAGTTCAGGCACTACCTCCAATCCCTGGGGAAAAGGAGAGAACTCTCAAGAGATCTTTCACCTTTTGAGGAGCTTTGTAGAGCACCGAGGTATTCTGGAGGCTCTCTTTCTAGAATTTATGCCATTTTAAACGATGAGGCGAACCCGGCAGATTATATAAGGAGTAAATGGGAGAGGGATCTAGAAGGGACTTTTACAGATGAACAGTGGAGAAAGGTTCTATTGTTCGCCCATAGATCTTCCATGGCGTCTAAAACCCAGGAATCAAACTATAAGTTCCTCACAAGATGGTATATGACACCTGATAGGCTAAATAAGATGTCTCCAAGGGTTTCACCCATGTGCTGGCGATGCAATAGGGCAAAGGGCACGATCCTTCATATATTTTGGGAGTGTGTGGAATTAAAGGATTTTTGGAAGAAACTTAGGGGTTACATGAGCGAGATAGTGGGAGGGGATTGTCCTGATGACCCTGCTTTCTGTCTACTCCATGTTAACTCATGAAGCATTAAGAAGTACAAAAATATGCTCCAGAGACATTTGCTTAATGCAACTAAGATACTAATTACTAGAAGATGGAAGGCACCTGAACCCCCCAAAATAGGTGAATGGATCCGGGAGGTAGAAGAGATAATGAAGATGGAGGATCTCTCTCTTATGAGACATGGTCAAACAGAGAAATTCCGAAAGGTGTGGGCACAATGGATAGAATTTAAAAACACGGAGAGCTATATACAAGCTTTGATGGAGTAAGATCTTCCCCTGATGTTTGGCGACATGCCGTGCGTTGCTCTTGCTGGGCTGGCCTGGGCCCCCCTCTCGGGGGGGGGGGGGGAGGAGAGGAGGGGGGGAGTTTTCTTTTGTATTTTGCTGTTGTTATGTTTGGTTTTTGTTTTTGTTAGGAATATAGATAATTTTTTGTGCGGGCGTGTGTGTGTGATGGGGAAAGATGGAGATGATGAGAGTGGGTATATACGAAAGGGAAGAGTGATTGGTATGATAACAGAGGTCAGAATGGGGGTGATCCCTCCTAGTAATCTGAGGAAAAAAGAGGGATCCCTGAAGAGAGCAGCTTTCACGGCCAGATTGGAACGGGATAGAATAAAATGGATGAGTTGAAGCAATATTAGGGCAGACTTTGAGATCGGGGAGAGACATGGTATTGGTATAGATCACATTATAGATGTAGGAATGAGGGGAATAATTGAGAAGCTCTCTCTCAGACAAATTGGAATTTATATTAGCCGTGATAAGTAAAACTATTTATTGAATGTGAAATAATATGTATAATTGTGTAAGAGAAATTTTGGAAAAAATAAAGATTATATAAAAAAAAAAAAAAATGAAACAGACAGCAGGATAGGTGTTTTCTCTAATGTTCCCACTGATATATGTGGTAAAATACATGAGGGTGCTTCATCTCTGGTTCACTTTAAGGATTAATGATGGTTAGTGTGATTTGGAAAAAAATATGTTCAGAAGAGGTTACAATTCCACTTCATCTCAAATAGAATTTTCACTGAGAATTTTCACGCATGTCCCTTGAGCATGCTTAGTAAACATTTTTATGCTATCTATGCAAAAATACATTTGTGTATTACATAAATGTTATTTAATGTAAACATCCGGATTTACACATCAGAATTCATGAACTTCGACTTTCTACCTAAAGTTGTGAAATTCCGATGCAGAACTCACAGTTTGGAATTTCACAAATTCGGTGCGCTCGTCCCTAATAACCATTGACAGATCCAACCATCAGTTGTTGGATTTGGGCAACAACCACATGCCTTAATGATCCAATGTCTGGAACCATACGCTAAGCTGGATTGCTGGATGATCGCTGTTGCACTCCACAGCCTACCTCACACTCCTCCCCAGTCCCCACCCCTTCAGTTTGGATGTTTAAATGGTTTTTTATGGTGTTTGCCAGAAGATGGTGTTTTGAGTAGGGATGGCCAATTTCTGGCCAATTTCCTATTTAAGTGAAAATCCGAACTCCGCAAATGCTGATTACTGATACTGCAACATCCTGACAGATTTCCTATTTCCCCTGAAAGTGTTTTTTTGGGGGCATTTTTAAGTTAGGTGTACTAATAACTGTAATCTGCTAATTACAATTGCATGAAATTTCACGTTATTTTTTTGCAATTGCGGCTATACATAATTACAATTTGGACATTTCACTGATTTTGTGTAATCCATTCCTAATTTCATGTAATTTTTAATATTTGTAACGATTGGTGTCAGCAAGAACAGATTTTCTGATTATTGGTGATCTTCAGTATCACCAATAATACAGATGTTATACCTGATTATGTGGTGATCTGCAGAATCACCAATAATGCAAGTATAGCAAGCCACAGGACAACCAGGTGTAAGATAAGTGTTTGGTGCAACAGTAAATATAGATAGAGATACCCACTATCCCAGAGGAGCTAGTAGAGGGAGGTATCTCTATAGAACTCTGGAAACAGTACTCCAGCAAGCTGGAGACACGGATGAGTAGTGATTGCTTTACCCGAGGAGCGGATGAGGAACAGTAGGACAATGTATACTTATCACTAGTGGAGCGGGTGATTCAGATTGTACTGCAGCAGATGATCACCTGAGGGGCAGGAGATCAAGACTATACTGCAGCTTCTGATCACATGAGGAGCAGGTGATGAGGACAGTAACATAGTGGCTAGTCACCTGAGGAGCAGGTGATTAAGACTGTACTGCAGCTATCAACCTGAGGAGCAGGTGATTCGGACTGTATTGCAGCTATCAACCTGAGGAGCACGTGATTCAGACTGTACTGCAGCTATCAACCTGAGGAGCAGGTGATTCAGACTATACTGCAGCTATCAACCTGAGGAGCAGGTGATTCAGACTATACTGCAGCTATCAACCTGAGGAGCAGGTGATTACTTAAACTGAGAATCCCTCACCAGAACTAAGCTCACTGGTGAGGGCAGAAGAGTCAGACAAGCAGGATCGGCAACACACGGACAGATACGGTACAAAGACAGAAGACTGAATCAGAGTCAGGTATAAGCTGAGTCGGCAACTAGATCAGATAGGCATAGGCACAGAATCAGAAGACAGAAGAGTAGTCAAGGCTAGCAGAGGGTCATAACAAATAATACAATTCAATTAATACTTTAAGCTATCAACAGTATCTGGCTAAGTGTGGATCCCCAGCTCCTGCTGGTTCTAGCACACTTTGGGATCTGACTAAGGTCTGAGTGCTAACATGTAGCATTTGCAACAGCAGACGAGGAGCTACTGACAGGCAGGTCCTATATATACTCAGAGCAATCCACAGCGCCGCCTCAGTCACTCAGCCAATCCGGAGCACTACTGGAGTCAGCTGACTGGCTGATCAGCTGACTCCCCTTCTACTTCCATAAAGGTCCTGTCGCCTGACGTGCGTAGCCCTTAGTCTATGTGTGGCTGAGGGACCAGGCAAATCTCCAACATGTAACTGCGCGGCGGAGGCCGCCGGCTGCGACGCGGATAGGGCCGCCATGCCGCTCACTGCCGCGGCGGCTTCTCCGCTATCCATTACAATATTACTCGGAAATATTGGACCAATCAGAGAAAGTAAAACTTTACCGCAGAAATCGTAAAACCACAGAAATTTTAAACCAATCTCAAGACTTGAAAAAAAACTCAGTAATATCTGAGTCTTGTGATTGGTTAAAACTCAGTGGCGTAACAATAGGCGCTTCAGCCACTGCACCCACGGGGGAAGGGGGGGCTGGGTCCTGCTCAGGGCCATTTTGGGGGGCAGGGGGGGTGTCGCAGCATGAGGGGAGAGCATAGCCACCTACATCGGCAGGGAGGAGAGCCACTCCCCCCCCTCCCTCACCTCGGGCTCTCCCCTCAGCACTGTGGAGGTATGTGTTTCTGCCCACCGCTGCTGCCAATGATTGATGCTAGAGGGGGAGCGCTGAGGGGAGAGCCCGAGGTGAGTGAGGGGGATGGAGTGCCCCCCCCCTCCCTGCCGATGTAGGTGGCCATGCTCTCCCCTCATGCTGCGACCCCTCCTGCCCCCCAAAATGGACCTGAGAGGGCCCCAGGGGGCATCCAAATTTTCGCAGTTACGCCCCTGCTAAAATTACTGCAGAATTCTGATTTTCAAGGAAAAATTTAGCATTTTCCGATTGGTCCAATATTTTCAAGTTCTGCGATTGGCCTAAAATTTGAGTTGCAGTAATGTGGCATTCCGACGGATTTCCGAGTGCCGATTTCCGATTACCGCTGCAGCAAGCCAATGTCTGATCAGAAGCTCAGATATCGCCATTCCGCTAGAACTTTCCGACCATCCCTAGTTTGGAGATCCGACCTACCAGCTGATGTCTGCAGATGGCTCTTCGTCTATAAAAAGATCTTGTGTTGTGTGACCTTTAGATCTTTCACAATATTTCATTTTTCCTTTCACATTAATTCCACGTTGGTCATTTTTTCCCCCCGTCTTTCATTTCTGCACAAATTCCTAAGCAGAAGACATGGAATCCAGATGCTGCCTGCCAATTTTCTGCATTCTTCTCGCTGGTGAAACAGCACAATTCCATGGACGGCGTACAATCGCATAGTTGCAGGTGTGATTAGAGGCTGCTAGCATTGAACAGTCGCATTAACGCTGTGACTGATTTACTATAAGGATTCTTTATAGACCTGCCACTGAACTATTCATCAGAAAAGTTCCATTAGTTATAAATAGTTATAAAAGTTCTGATACCAAAGGATACCCGAGGTGACATGTGACATGATGAGATAGATATGGGTATGTACAGTGCCAAGCACACAAATAACTAGGCTGTGTTCCTTTTTTTCTTTCTCTGCCTGAAAGAGTTAAATATCAGGTATGTAAGTGGCTGACGAAGTCCTGACTCAGACAGGAAGTGACTACAGTGTGACTACTCGCTGATAAGAAATACAACTATATACACTTTCCTAGCAGAAAATGGCTTCTGAGAGCAGGAAAGAGAGAAAAGTGGTCAATAGTTCATAGATTTTAGCTTTGGCATACTTCAAAGAATGTGTCATTGAGCAAAAACAATAAAACAGTTAAAACGGAAACAGTAGATTTAAACATAAAATAAAACTGTGGAATATCTTTAAAAAGTCATTTTCAGGAGAAGGAAGATAGATACAAATGTTTATTTCATTAGTTTATTTTCACCTTGGGTGTCCTTTAAAGAGACTCTGTAATAAAATAAAAAAAGTTCCCCTGGGGGGTACTCAACTTGGTAGGGGTAAGCCTCTGGATCCTATCGAGGCTTCGCCCATCTTACTGTGTCCCTGTAACGATTGGTGTCAACAAGGACAGATTTTCTGATTATTGGTGATCTTCAGTATCACCAATAATACAGATGCTATACCTGATTATGTGGTGATCTGCAGAATCACCAATAATGCGAGTATAGCAAGACACAGGACAACCAGGTGTAAGATAAGTGTTTGGTGCAACAGTAAATATAGATAGAGATACCCACTTTCCCAGAGGAGCTGGTAGCAGGAGGTATCTCTATAGAACTGGAGACGCAGATGAAGTAGTGATTGGTTCAACCGAGGAGCGGATGATGCACAGTAGACAGAAGATACCTATCACCCGAGGAGCGGGTGATTCAGACTGTACTATAGCTATCAACCTGAGGAGCAGGTGATTAAGACTGTACTGCAGCTATCAACCTGAGGAGCAGGTGATTAAGACTATACTGCAGCTATCAACCTGAGGAGCAGGTGATTAAGACTGTACTGCAGCTATCAACCTGAGGAGCAGGTGATTAAGACTGTACTGCAACTATCAACCTGAGGAGCAGGTGATTAAGACTGTACTGCAGCTATCAACCTGAAGAGCAGGTGATTAAGACTGTACTGCAGCTATCAACCTGAGGATCAGGTGATGGAGACTGTACTGCAGCTATCAACCTGAGGAGCAGGTGATTACTAAACTGAGAATCCCTCACCAGAACTAAGCTCACTGGTGAGGGCAGGAGAGTCAGACAAGCAGAATCGGCAACACACGGACTGATACGGTACAAAGACAGAAGACTGAATCAGAGTAAGGTACAAGCTGAGTCGGCAACTAGATCAGATAGGCATAAGCACAGAATCAGTAGGCAGAAGAGTAGTCAAGGTTAGCATAGGGTCATAACAAATAATACAGTTCAATTAGTACTTTAAACTATCAACAGTATCTGGCTAAGTGTGGATCCCCAGCTCCTGCTGGTTCTAGCACACTTTGGGATCTGACTAAGGTCTGAGTGCTAACACGTAGCATTTGCAACAGCAGACGAAGAGCAACTGACAGGCAGGTCCTATATATACAAAGAGCGCTCCACAGCGCCGCCCCAGTCACTCAGCCAATCCGGAGCACTGCTGGAGTCAGCTGACCGGCTGATCAGCTGACTCCCCTTCTACTCGCGTAAAGGTCCTGTCGCCTGGTGTAGCCCTCAGTCTATGTGCAACTGAGGGACCAGGCAAAACTCCAACATGTAACTGCGCGGCGGAGGCTGAGACGCGGAGACAGCCGCCATACCGCTCACCGCCGCGGCGGCCTCTCTGCTATCTATTACAGTCCCACGGCGGTCTCGCTGCAGCCCACTGAATGCACAGCCGACAATTTGTCAGGCTGTGCAATAGTTACCTTTCCCTGTTCCAACGGGGGTGCTGTTGTGGCTCTCTGCTCGGAAATAGCCGATCTCAGTCGGGTCTGCTCCAGTGCGCAGGAGTGGACCCAACTGGGATCAGCTACTTACGTCTATTTCTGAGCCGAGAGCTGCTACTGCGCCTGCGCTGGAGCCGGGAGGTAAATATTTACATCCCCGCTGCTCGGAGGGGCACAGCAAGATCTCCGTTTGACACAGGAGGACGAAGGAAGCCTCGATAGGATCCAGAGAATTCCCCCTCCAGAGGTGAGTACCCCCAGAGGATTTTTTTAATGTTACAGATCCTCTTTAACACGAGGCTTTTTTGATATAAGGGTTTCTTGAAGGAACTGGACCTAATTAAGGTTTATGGTGTCTCTGAACGTCACACACCAATGGCTTTAGGGTTGTGACTGGTTCATTTGGGTGTTGGTGTGTTTGGCTACTTTATAGCTGAAGCAACATTTGACAAGACATTTGCCCCGGTGCTCGGACTCACTGCCTTGGGGGAAGAAGGTTCTGATCCAGTTCTGTATCATGCTGGAAGAAGAAACGTATAGTTTTGAAAGCTTGCAAATAGTGATGATCGTAATTACAATTACACAAAATTTACGTAAGTTAAAATTACGTCTGTACGTTATTACAGATCGTTAATTCAATTTATTTTGTATAGGCATAATATATGTATAGGCGTAATTACACAGTAATTTACGCGTAATTTTGTATCTACTTTTTCAGCATTTTTAGAAAATCGTTTTCAATTTGCAAAGAAAAATGTTTTTTAACTTCTTGCCGACCGCTCCATGCCAGCTGGTGTGAACGTGGCGGCAGCTCCAGGACCACTCCACGCTGATTTGCATGAAGTGCTAGGGGCAGGGACTGTAGGGGATCGCACACTCCGCTCCGCCATCAGTCTCCTTGTGGCGATCGCTGCTCGGAGACTGTTAGATGGTGAAACCGCCGTCTATTTACTAGGGACAGCGCTGCGATCTAAGGCAGCGATGTACAGGGGACAGCCATGTCACTCGGCTGTCCCCTCCAGAGGCACAAACGCGATCTGCTGTGACAGCCGATCGTGCTGATTGGCTGGCGGGGGGAGGGAGGGCGGGGGTATAATAAAATAAATACAAAAAAAATAGAACAATTTATTAGGAAAAACAAAAACAAATAAGTAAAAAATAAATAAATAAACATGCCCGCAAGGATCAGACCCCACTAAAAGAAAGCTCTGTTGGTGGGGAGAAAAGGGGGCGGGGGAATCACTTGTGTGCTGAGTTGTGCGGCCCTGCAGTGAGCCCTTAAAGTTGCAGTGGCCACCTATTTAGTAAAAAATGGCCTGGTCACTAGGGGGGTTTTACACCGAGTTCCTTAAGTGGTTAAATTCAGAAAAATGACAGTTTAAAAAACATTTTTCTTTGTATTTTTAAAATAGATTTTCTCAAAAACTACAAGTTCTTTTTGAATTTTTTTTTTTACTTATATCCACCATTCTCCTAAATATATGTAGCAATTTTGGTAGCAATAGCATGTATGGGGACTTTGCTATTGCAAAGTCGGCATGACATTACGTGAAAATTACAACTAAATTCGTGTGCAATGCCTACAATTACGGATGCTTACAATTACATACGAAATTAATTACATTTTTCCACAAAATTTCGCATTACGGTTACGATGCGTAAATGCAAATTACAATGCATAATTACGCATAGGTGTAATTTCTGCTCATCACTACTTGCAAAGAACTTTTGTACAGTTAGTCATCAAAGGAATCACCTAAACAACTTTTGTTGTTCTGTCTTATGCTTTCCTTGCGTTGAAAGACATCCATGGCTACAATTACTAGGTAATGCCTAATGATGTTGATCCAGGGATTTTATCTGATTGCCATCTGGAGTCGGGAAGGAATTTTTCCCTTTAGGGGCTAATTGGACCATGCCTTGTAATGGTTTTTCGCCTTCCTCTGGATCAACAGGGATATGTGAGGGAGCAGGCTGGAGTTGTACTTTGTTCTCTGGTTGAACTTGATGGACGTATGTCTTTTTTCAACCAAAATAACTGTAACTATGTAACTATGTCTATAAATGTTCTGTGTCTTGTCTTGTCTATTTAATGCTCAACCCAATAACACTTCACAGGGTTCTTCTTTAACTTACTGAAGTCAGGACATTCAGATTAAAAAAAGATTCTAAAAAAATAATAATAATAATAAAAAAAAAAACACTATTTAGTCACCTCCCTAGATTATAAGTCAAAAAAATGAAAACCGTAACTAAATGGCTCATTAACCTTAATTCATTGATTTGGTTTCTCCTCATTAAAGCGTGGTTGGATTTTCTATCGCTCTCGTGGTCTCGTTAACCAGTAGGAAAGGGTGTTATTGTAATCTGGGATCAGTGGAAGAGAGACACGGGCGGTGCACTTGCTGCTTTGATTACCAGATTGACACGCTGTGAAAACAAACACCAGAAATTGTTCAGTTTGTTTCAACCACGCTCCTCAAGAATGTCAACCCCATTACAACAGCAGAAGAAGGCCTCGAAATTCCTCCAGCGAGCCTGTGATTCTGCTCCAATGGAAAAGAAAGGGGCAATCCCCCCACTTCCTGAGCCCCACCCTTCTTTTTGATTTCAGCGATTAAAAAAAATTGAAAAGAAGAAAAAAAAAAGTCAAGTCCTCTTCAATAAATCTCATTCAGAAAGAGACTAAAAAGGGGAAAGCGGCATTTACAAGGCATGGCAGACAGATGCTTGGAGGTTTGTCAACTTTTTTATTCCCCCTAAAAATTATTTAAAATAAAAATCAAAATCCTTTTTTGTCTTGAATCTTGTTTGGTAATTGCTGAAAATAAAAAAATCAGTCGATCTGCCAAATCTTAATTGACTTTCAGAGTGAAACCCGAAATGTAAAAAATGTAAAAATTAAATAAAAGTTACAAATGTATTCCAATGTAGCTTAAAATAGACATCGGGGAAAAGAATGTCAAACATTAAGAAAAGCTTTAAATTGGGAGGTATCGTATATCTGAAGAGGGGGAGCCTCCCGCACATATGGCTCTTGGAATATTTACCTGACTGGGATCAAAGTAAGACATTTAGAGCTTTTGGGCTCCAAATTAGATGCCTATTATAGATCCCCTCCTCCCCCTTCTTTTTTTTAATGTGTTGCAGGCAGTAAATAGCAATGGGAACTCAATGAAATATTATTTCCTCTCCGTGTTTAACATCATGCCAAACCAACATCCGAAGCGAGGGATGAGAATTTCACCAAGATGTAATGTGAACTTAAAAAAAATCAGAATCGATTAACGCAACCCAGAGTCCAATCTGTGCATACTTTCCGTTTCTGTAACCAATGCTATTTTTATTTATAAAATATCACAACATTTTTGAAGTTTTGTTTTTGAAGGGCTGGTTCTAGTGGAAGAAGTATCGATCCTTGATGGTTAACCTTCAAGTATCTGTGAAATGAGAGAGACCTGGGCCCATATGCAATTGAATTTTTCACCTGACTTTTCTCCTAGGTGATATTTTGAAACTTGTCAATAAATTGATTTTTAAACCATTAGCAAGCAAAGAAATGCTCAAAATAATTTTAATAGTACTTTTTACCTACTTTTTGATACTTTTTCCATTGTAAAGTGCTAAAATGTTATTTTAAATGGAAGATGAATTTTTTTCTCCTAGGAGAAAACTCAGGTGCAAAAGGGAATTGCATATGGCTCCTGGGCCCATATGCAATTAATTTTTTCACCTGAGTTATCTCCAAGTTGACATTTTCACACCTAGTCATAAAATCCATTTTAAGCCACCAGCAAACAAGAAAATACTCAAAATAATTTTGATAGTACTTTTTCTTTACTCTTTGGTACTTTTTAGATTACAAAATGCTGATAATTTATTTTAAAAAGAAGTTGAAAAATTATCTCCTAGGAGAAAATTCAGGTGAAAAAGTTAATTGCATATGCGCCCAGGTGCCCATCATATGAGTTTTCTCCTAGGAGATCATTTTTTCATTTTCTGTTTCAAAGAACTTTCTAGCACTTTTCAACTGAATGTGTACCGAAAAGTAGGTGAAAATGTACTATCAAAATTATTTTTAGTATCTTCTTGTTTCTGGTGGCTTATAAGGCATTTTATTGACAACTTTAAAATTATCACCTAGGAGATAAGTCAGGAGAAAAAGTTAATTGCATATGGACCTAGGAGCCCAATGGTGCAATATCATTGGACAAGGAGATATGCATAATATTACTTGTGTAGATAATATACTCATAACCACCCACTGAGTCTGTGGGAAGGTAACCGTCTCCACTCAGTGTCCCAGATCTGCTGGTGCAGATGCTGGTCGGTTGCTCTCCTACTGGATAAGGGCTAAAGACACCAAGGTCCTTGTTACTAGGAACCCATTGGGCTATAGGCTATTCTAAGATCACCGGTTGGGGGAATCCTTGGTGATATACTGCTACGAATTGTTATGTAAATAAGAAGTGTAACGTCTAACCTTTTAAGAAGAACAAACCTAAAATAGGCACCCACACTCATGACCGAAAGATCTACAGCCACTTGTATTGGCCTGAAGAAGTGTGCAAGGACCACACTGCCCTACAGCTTCTGGAGAGCAGACCAACAGACACACGGAACAGAACCCATGCTTTCCTATGAAAAAAACACAAACTCGTTCACACATGTCCTTCACCTCTGTGTCTGAGTTTGGCCATCGCAGTTCTCTCCAATGCACAAACCCAACCTGCAAGATTTTTTGGGACGGAGGATGCATTGCCCTAGAATGTCCCACACATATGGCTTTAGAGCTTTAGGGCTGTGACCGGTTTATTTAGGTGTTGGTGTTTGGCCTTTTTATAGCTGTAGCAACATTTGACAAGATATTTGCCCCAGGGCTGGGATTCAGTGCCTTGGGGGAGAAGAAAGAGACTGACTATTGGTTAATGTTCAACAGTGACATTCAGGGTTGGGTGTCCAGAGGGGGTTAAAATATTTGTGGGACTTTATATTAGGTGTTGGGAAGAATTTAATGTTCAGAAGGGAAGTTGAGGTGTGGGTGTCAGATTAGGGTTAAGATTAGGAAGGTCTTAACATTAAGGAGGGAAGGGTAAAGTTAGGTGCCAGGGAGGGGTTGACATTAGGGGAAAGTTATATTAGGCATCACAAAGGGATTCACATTAAATGGAGATGGCCCAAACGGTTCACCGGCGAATGGTTCCCGGCGAACTTCCGGAATTTCGGTTCGTCCCCATAGTGCATCATGAGGGTAAACTTTGACCCTCTACATCACAGTCAGCAGGCACATTGTCGCCAATTAGGCTACACTCCCTCCTGGAGCCCCACCCAGGGCCGGATTTACCAATAGTCACTGTAGGCACGTGCCTACAAGCGCAGTTATAGGGCAAAAGCAGCATCCGAAATGTCCCTCTTCACTATTAAAAACCACCGCTCACCACGCCCACTCACGTCATGATCCAGGAGCCGCCTTATGCTCCGCGCATCTGGCAGTGACAGCCAGGCTAGTGACTCCCACCAGTCCCACGCTCTCCGCCTGCTGCCGTATTTGTTGTTGCCTGCACGCAGCGCTGCAACTGGCAGGCCTTTCACAGCAGCTGCATGCATAGGCATTGGGGGTGGCGCGCTGATGCCTGGGAATGAGGGGGAGAGAGATGGGTAGAGCGGAGTTGGGCAAAAAGCTCCGTTCCGTCCCCCCTCTCCTGTTCAAATACAGTGGCACTGGCAGCATGGACAGACCTGACAGTGGCTTATTAGCTATTTTTCAAAATAGTATCAAAATGTATTATTTCAAAAAAGGCCCAAACGTTATCAGTAGCAGTAGCAAAGGCTCATGGGAGCTCAGTCTGGGCAGGAGGAGAGGGTGGTATTACTAGCCAGGAGAGGGAGAGGGGAGGAGGGAGGAGGAGGGGGAATAGGTTTTTTTGCTCAAGATGCAGATAAGCCTGCCTCTGTGTAATGTTTACAAACAACATGGCTGCTGTCATTGTATCACAGGAAGAGAGAATCATATACTATTTAAGCTGTTTGCAGCTAGATTTGCTGTGTAAACTATCTAAACTTTAGATAAGATATATAGACAAGTTACTTATTATAGTTGGTTTTTCATCTCGGATCCGCTTTAAGTGGATTGTAGAAAAATGCGCAAACTGTTATAATGTTAGTATTGCACCCTAAACCTGCAATCCAGTGGGGGCTATAAGGAAACTTCCCGAAAAATATATACTAGTGGACAATGGAAACCTCCATCCATCCCGGGAATAAATCCATACCCAGGGAAGATGAGGCCTTATCATGGGCTCAAAAAAAGCACAACTAGAGGAGGCGACCGGGACTCACTGGAACCCCGTCAGCAGAGCAGAGCACCACGGGGGGCCAAGACGCACAGCGGTAAATATCATGGGGGCAAAAAATGAGCAAAACTCATCTGCTCATTTAAACCTGGTGCCTCACAGCATATAAATTCTAAATCCATCGGGATTCACATCTGAGGTGAAGTCTATCTAAATTCCACCCTCTAATTGTGGGGTGCATGCGGTCCAAGATCATAAATTTAACATCATTAGTTCTGCCAACATGTTCAAGGGCATAATGCCTGGCTACAGGGGAATTGCTGTCCCCCTTCTCAATACTCTTTATATGCTCAGACATACGTTCACGTAACGCACGTTTCGTTTTGCCAATATAGAATGCACCACAATGGCATAACAAAATATAGACCACCAAGATGGTTTTACAGTTACCAAAGTGGGACAGAACTATTCTCCTGCCACCCGCCAGACAAAAAGCCTAACCCACTTGAACATATTGGCAGTAGTCACATCCCCCACATGTGTAAGTGCCCACAGTTGAACAGCGTTTTTGGAGGACAATAGTGAGAAATGACTACGTACAAGTCCATCTCTTAGGGATCTAGCACTCCGAAAGGTTAAGTCAGGTCGTGTAGGCACCATGGGTCCAAATACCAGGTCATTCTGTAAAAGGTACCAATGTCGATTAAGGATACCCCTGAGTGCAGGATGCTGTGCACAATACCTCGTGAAAAAATGCAAATCTGTTCTCCTATTACGTGGTTGGAGGAGATCACTTCTTTTACTTTTCCAGGCTCGATTGAATGCCCTGCGCAGACAGCCATCCCCATACCCTCTTGCCTTAAATATAGGCAAGAGGGTATGGGGATGGCTGTCTGCGCCTGGCATTCGAGCCTGGAAAAGTAGATCTCTTGCTTCGCATAGGAATGATTCATCGTCCGAACAGCTCCGTTGGGCTCTCAAATATTGGTCCAATCGGTATGCCTCTAATGGTATGCGATGGATGGAAACTGTCTGCGCAGAACAACGCATTGCTAGCTGTAGCTTTGCAGTGTAAGGCCGTACTAAGACGGCCATCCTCCGTACTCTATATATTTATGTCCAAAAATTAGATGGTCGTCAATTGTACCTCCAGTAGAAATCTCAGATTCCGATCGTTCTGATTAAAGTTTTTTAACAAAATCAGCTACCTGTACCATTGTCCCTGTCCACAAAATTAAAATGTGATCAATGTACCTGTGCCATGAAAGTACATGGCACAGGTACTCGGACTAATCATCATCAGAAAATACCATTCGTTCCCAGTCCCCCAGGTACAGGTGGTACAATGGGGCACACGTTGTTCCCATCGCCGCGCCCTGAACCTGGAGGTATCTCTCTACATCAAAGGTAAAGAAGTTATTAGTTAGCAAGAAATTCAATAAGGTCAAAATGAAATCATTGTGCGCAGCATCCTGCACTCCCAACTCACCAAGAAAATTTGACATGGCCTTACTGTCACTCCCACAGCAAACATCGCCTAGATCACAGGCTTACATTACTGTGTAAACTTTTCAAAGGGAGGGGGGGTTCAATTACCTTCTGGACATGGTGTCCTTATCTTATCCAAAACAGGAAGCTTTCTGTAATTTGCATGCTTGATACAGTAGTTTAAAAAAAAGCCTCTCCACATACCGTGTTTCCCCGAAAATAAGACACTGTCTTATATTCTTTTTTCCTTCAAAACATGTCCTAGGTCTTATTTTCGGGGAGGTCTTATATATTTTTGTGCTCCCCGATTCCCCCACCTCCACTTTACCTTCTGCCGACCCCCTCCTCTAAAAAGTCGCACTGCATACCGACATACCTCAACTGCAGATCAGCGTGGTAAACTGCTGATTCCCCCACCGCCGCTTCTGGCCCCGTTCTGCACTGCCTGCTGGCATAATTCAAACCGCAGATCAGCGGTAAAGTGTGGTGAAGAAAGCTAGTTACACTGTAACAGCACTTCCGTGTACAGGAAGTAAACAGAGATGTCACTTCCTGTACATGGGAGCGCTGTTACAGTGTAACTAGCTTTCTTCACCACACTTTACCGCACATCTGCGGTTTTAAAATTATGCCGGCAGGCAGTGCAGAACGGGGCCAGAAGCAGCGGTGGGGGAATCAGCAGTTTAACACGCTGATCTGCAGTTGAGATATGTCGGCGGGCAGCAGGGGCGTAACTAGGCCCCGCCGGGCCCCCCTGCAGATTTTCAGAGTGCCCCCCTGGGGCCCGCACGGGGCTGTTTTGTGGGGGCTGGAGGGGTGGCAGCATGAGGGGAAAGCCGTCGCCACAGTTGGTGGGGAGAGGGGAAGTTCCCCCCCCTCCCTCACCCCGGGGCTCTTTCCTCTGTGCTCCCCTCCAGCTTAAATGTGTGTCCGTGGGCAGCGGCGGGCAGGAAACATACATACCTTCTGTGCGCTCCAGCCTGCGTTCCTCTCGCTAGCCTCTGACGTGACTTCCTTTTATACCGGAAGTCGCGTCAGAGGCTAGCGAGAGGAACGCAGGCCGGAGGAGAGCACGGCAGGTATGTATCTGTTTCCTGTCCACCGCTGCCCACGGACACACATTTAAGCTGGAGGGGAGCGCAGAGGGGAGAGCCCCGAGGGTGAGGGAGGGGGGGGGGAAGTTCCCCTCTCCCCACCGACTGTGGCCACGGCTTTTCCCTCATGCTGCCACCCCTCCAGCCCCCACAAAATGGCCCCGCGGGAGCAGGGGCTGCAGGCCCTATTGTTACGCCAGTGGCGGGCAGTGGGACTTGCTGGAGGAGCCGGGAGGGGTCGGTAGGTGGTACAGTGGGAGCGGGGGGAAAGGGGGGGGTGCAGACGGACAGGCCGGGCTTATTTTAAGGGTAGGTCTTATATTTTGAGAATCCCCGAAATATATTCTAGGTCTTACATTAAGAGGATGTCCTACTTTCGGGAAACACGGTATGTGATGGTGCTGCACAGTTCCTGCTGTTAGGCAAAGGAAACTAGAGCAAATAAAAAGAAAAAAAAATGGGGGGCATATTATAGAAAAAGAGTAGAAAAGGGGGTTTACATATATTTTGGGGACACTGCCTATTTTTTGATATTTGTAATTCTTGGATATTACAACTGCCTTTTACGCAGGCCCAAAAAACACACTTTTCAGTAGAATAATACATTATGTACACCGATCTGTACATCAGTTCTTAAAGAGGGAAAAATGAGGAAGAAAGTGGGACAGGAGGACAGGGGTCCCAAAGAGGGACTGTCCCTGCAACAGAGAGCCAGTTGGGAGCTATGTGGATGTGTCTATGTGAGTACACGTGTGTGGGTGTGCTTGTGAGTATGTGTTTGCATGCGTGTGTACATGTGTGTACTGTGTGTTTATGTTCCCTCCAGCGTATTGTTCTTGTTTTCTAGATTTTCTGTTAATTAGATTGATATATACATTCATTTTGCATAATTAACATTTATGTTCTGTATTTGAGAAATCACAGCACCAGAACATAGGAAAATGTATTCCCTTCCCTTTCCCCAAATAATGACACCCCCAGAACTGCTGCAACACAGCTCCATCCATCTCGGCATTTTCCCGCCAGGGTTCAGATGCGTCAGCTCCTTCCACGATCTCCCGCAGAGCTCCACGCCGCTTTTACATCCGACAACCAATTATACGCACCTCATGATGATGTCACCACTTTGTGGAAGTAATAGAAATAGAAATATCTTAGCATGAAATGCGGGGGTTATGCAGAGGACATAAAACAAACTCATTGCTGGGGTCCTTCGGACATTAATCAGCGGTGAGGAAGGCTGTGAAGTTAATTACAGCAGGAAATGGCGGCCAATTATAACATGTAAATATGAAATGAAACGGTTGTGTTTTGGTTTATTGTTTTTGCCTTTTGTCTGAGAGCTGCACCACCTGACTCTGCTTCCTTCTGTACAACACAAAATAAAGGCGTCCTCCACCCTGAAATAGCATTCCAGTTTTTAGCAGATTAGAAAGTTTCACCATACCTGCACTCTCCCAATTAAAGAGTACATAATGTATGAATGCAATGGACGTTAAGGTAAGTGCCTGTTTTTAATATTGGGAGGTGGGTGCGGACGGCTCTCCCCGGTGCTGGCCACGCTTGGGGGGGGGGTCGGCTGCGCCACCTAGCCTCCCCCCTCCGGGGTGCCGCTGTGGTTTCCAGGCAGTGAGAGAGCCTGGGACCCCGCGGTCCCCCCAGTTGTATAAAAAGGGGGCATTGGGAAGCCTCCCCGTGGCGCTCCTGGATAGTGCTAATGTAGCATGAACTAATTCCCGCAGGGCAACCGCTCCACGCCCATTGTCGTGAACGGCTGTCTATGGGGCTAGCAGGAGATCGCGCGCAGGCTCTGTTGGTGGGGAGAAAAGGGAGGGGAAATCACTTGTGTGCTGAGTTGTACAGTCCTGTAGCTTGGCCATAAAGCTGCAGTGGCCTATTTAACTAAAGATGGCCTGGTCACTAGGGGGGTTAACACTGTGGTCCTCAAGTGGTTAAAGAGGAACTTTATCCAAGGATTGTACTTCACCCCAATCAGTGGCCGTTACCCCCTTTCCCACGAGAAATCTTTACCTTTTCTCAAATAGATTATCAGGAATGTTTGTATGGCTGATATTGTGGTGAAACCCCTCCCACAGTGTGATGTCATGACCTTGGCTCTGACAGCTTACTGTGTAACCTCGTGGCATTGTGGGAAATAACAGATGTTTCCACCTGCCAAGCAAGCCATATTTCCCTATGCAGAATGTTCGTTTACTGAGAGTTCTATGAACAGTGATGCACCTGCCAGTACTAAAGATGTTGCCACCTGTTAGGGATCTGTGGAGACAAAAGGATGCCGAAGGAAGAAGGATGGGCGTTCTGGCCAGAACAGTGAGAACGTTCATAGTTACATAGTTATTTGGGTTGAAAAAAAAAACATATGTCCATCGAGTTCAACCAGAAAATAAAACACAGCACCAGCCTGCTCCCCCACATATCCCTGTTGATCCAGAGGAAGGCAAAAAACCCTTACAAGGCATGGTCCAATTAGCCCCAAAAGGGAAGAAAATTCCTTCCCGACTCCAGATGGCAATCAGATAAAATCCCTCGATCAACATCATTGGGCATTATCTAGTAATTATAGCCATGGATGTCTTTCAACGCAAGGAAAGCATCTAAGCCCCCTTTAAATGCAAGTATAGAATTTGCCATAACTACTTCCTACGGCAATGCATTCCACATCTTAACCACTCTAACTGTAAAGAACCCTTTCCTAAATAAATAGCTAAAACGTTTTTTCCTCCATGCGCAGATCATGTCCTCTAGTCCTTTGAGAAGGCCTAGGGACAAAAAGCTCATCCGCCAAGCTATTATATTGCCCTCTGATGTATTTATACATGTTAATTAGATCTCCTCTAAGGCGTCTTTTCTCTAGACTAAATAAAGCTAGTTTATCTAACCTTTCTTGGTAAGCGAGACCTTCCATCCCACTTATCCATTTTGTTGCTCGTCTCTGCACCTGCTCTAAGACTGCAATATCCTTCCTGTAATGTGGTGTCCAGAACTGAATTCCATATTCCAGATGTGGCCTTACTAGAGAGTTAAACAGGGGCAATATTATGCTAGCATCTCGAGTGCACTGTGTGCACTCTGCAACAAATCAGGGAAGAGCTTCGGGGCCCACATAGCTGGCTCTATGGCCCTGGGTGTTTGCCCAGTTTGCCTCTGTGCAAGTTCTAGCTATAGGGATAGTCAGTGAGATGCAATTCATTCTGAGTTGATGCCGATATTTTTTTTTTTGTGTTTGTGCAAACGTATGCAGCTTAAAAAATGAAGCAACCCAATAAAGCTGTGGTGGGATTTGATTGGTCCATTTACAAGCTGCATACATTTGCATTAAAATTTGCACAGTTCTGCATCAACTCAGGATAATTTGCATCTCACTTATCATCCCTATATCTGGGGAAATGGGCTTTATAGGCAGTCATGAGCTCCGGGTGAAATCCGAATGAGCAGCTGATGTGGCTAGTGATCGGGGGATAACCACTTAAAGCAGAATATAACCCTGCATTTCAACTTTGCTCTAAAACATTATTTACAGTATATAATATGCAACCAGCATTTTTTTTTTTACTAGACCAGCATTGGAAGGGTTACACAGAGCTTTAAAGTTCCTTTAGATTTCTGCAGACGCATATGAAGCTGAAATAGATACATTTTGTTTACATAATGTATCTAAGTGTTGAATGTGACTCATCTCTCTGACTGAGAAGGAGCTTGGAGGACAGCCAAAGAGTGTGTAACTGTTTATCAATAGATACATGTAACTAAATAGAATGTATCTATCTGAACTTCTGCATATCTCTCCAGGACCTTTGAACCTCTGTGTTTAACCCTTCCAATGCTGGTCTAGTAAAAAAAAATGCTTTTTGCATATAATATGCTGTAAATAATATTTTAGAGCAAAGTTGAAATGCAGGGTTATATTCCGCTTTAAGGACCACAGGCTTTACTCCTAGTGACCAGACTATTTTTCTTAAATTAGGCCACTGCAGCTTTAAGGGCTCGCTGCAGGGCCGTACAACGCATCACACAAGTGATTCCCCCGCCCCTTTTCTGCCCACCAAAAGATCTTTCTGGGTTCTGATCCCTGCTGCGATGACTGTTTATTTTGCTATTTTTTATTTATTATACCTTAGACCCTCCCTCCCTCCACCAGCCAATCCCTGCGATCAGCTCTCATAGACATTAGCCTATGAGAGCCGATCGCTCTTGTGCCTCCAGAGGGGACAGCCGAGTGACACGGCTGTCCCCAGTACAGCGCTGCTGTAGATCGTATTGCTGTACAATGTAAATAGACAGCGATTTTGCCATCTAACAGTCTCCTAGTGGCGATCATCTCTGAGAGACGGATGACGGAGCAGAGCGGAGATGTGATCCCATGCAATCTTTGCCCCCCCCCAGGACTTCACACCAATTGGCATTGATCAGTCCTGAGACTGCCGCCGCCTCCACGCCAATCGGCATGGAGCGGACGTTAATAAGTTAAATTTAGCCAGAAGCCGTCTTCTTTAATCTGTCCCACCCTGCGTTCCAAGTCGCAGTCACGTGACTACAAACACTTCATCATTCAACCCGTAAGGAGGAAGTGTTAGTAGTCACCAGTGGTGCTGCTCAGCTAGATTTCGGATATCCGACCTACCCAGATAATCAGAACTTTTTCCACTATCCGAACTTTGGATAGCAATTCGGATATTTTTTTAAAATCCGAATAGACTATCAGAGCAAAGTCGCATTTCCCATCCGAAATCCAGGTGGATAGTTAGTTCAGATATCCGAGCTGAAGCCAAAATCACCTTCAATGGCAAAAATCCCTTTCAGAGAGAGCGAGAGAGAGAGAGAGAGAGCGAGAGAGAGACCTCTGAAAGGTTTTTTTGCCATTTGAAGAGGCTTTTGGAAGCATTTTAAGCCATTTTCAGGTCACTTCCGGTTTTCTATCCAGATATCCGAATCCGGCCGGATATTGGGTTCGGATATCCGAGTTTACCCTGATACCAAAAAGTTCAGATTTGGATATCCGATTCGGATCTGGATATCTGGGTATCCGGATCCGAATCAATTCATATTTTAAAAAGGGTTATTGGAGCACCCCTGGTAGTCACGTGACCACGGCTTGGAATGCATCGTGAGACGCGACGTGGGACAGATTAAAGAAGAAGACTTCTGGTTAAATTTAATCCCCAATCACCATCCACATCAGCTGCATTATCTGGATAGCATCCGAATGAAACCCATTGGGATTCCATCTGGAGCTTATCTCTACAAATTGGGATTTCGAGTGTTTCTGCCAGCCTGTCTTCCACCGATAGACAACAATGGATATTCTTCCTGACGGTACTGCAGGCCATTACCTACACACAAGAAGCTTGCCGGTATCCATATGTCTGCTCTGATCTGTAACATGTTTGCGTGTGTAGGAAAGCGGGCCTCGTTTCACGAGTATCATGAAATCATTTGGCGCTAGTAGAGGTCCTTTTACTGAGGTCATATATCACACGTACCTCCCAGGAACCACATATGCGAGGGGTGCGTGCTATAAACCCTGCTAACTACGCCAAGACCTCTTCATGTCATGTGACCGGACAACCTCACAAAGCTAAAACCTTCTCTAAATCATATGGACAAAGTTGTAAATCTGTTTATCTCCTGGAGAAAAACTGTCCAGCCAGCCTCATAAGCGCCTCTGAACAGACAGCAAGGGGCTCAGTAACCCATTAGCAGCCACATATAGCAAAGCATTGTTCTAACATGCCAGAGGCTACATTGTTCTTCTAACATGCCAGTGGCTGTTCATCTTAAAGAGAATCTGTATTGTTAAAATCACACAAAAGTAAACATACCAGTGCGTTAGGGGACATCTCCTATTACCCTCTGTCACAATTTCGCCGCTCCCCGCCGCATTAAAAGTGGTTAAAAACAGTTTTAAAAAGTTTGTTTATAAACAAACAAAATGGCCACCAAAACAGGAAGTAGGTTGATGTACAGTATGTCCACACATAGAAAATACATCCATACACAAGCAGGCTGTATACAGCCTTCCTTTTGAATCTCAAGAGATCATTTGTGTGTTTCTTTCCCCCTGCATCTCTCATGCACTGAAGTTTCAGGCTGCTCTTTTCTTCCTGTAAACAGCTTTGCCCTTGTCTGTAATTCCTCACTATGTGAAAGCCCAGCCAGCTCAGAGGACGATTTATCCAGCTTGTAAAAGATAAGAGAGAAGAGAGAAGCTGCTCTAATCTAAATAACACACAGGCAGTGTGCATAGAGGGGCCTGGAAGGGGGAGTTCATAGCAGAACCACAACACTGAAGAACTTGGCAGCCTTCCAGACACAGGCTGACAAGTCTGACAAGAGAGAGATAAGTTGATTTATTACAAAGACTGTGATAGTACAAAGTGCTGCAGTAAGCCAGAACACATTAGAATAGCTTTTGGAACTTGTAGGATGATAAAAAACAGGATGCAATTTTTGTTACGGAGTCTCTTTAAAGACCTGCTGTGGATATGCGGCTATATGTGGCAGCAGGGCCAATTTTTTAGCCGCTGGGGAAGTGTACGTTCCCAATCCCCAGCCAGGCAGGGTATGCAGAGCAGCACAGGGAGCTTTCATATTCACCTGTTCTGGGCAGCTGGATGGCATATCCTCTGCCGGCAGAGCATCAATGCCAGCATCTTCTTCAGAGTTCCCATCACACATGATATGACATGTCCTAATGCCTAACCCTGACCTCTACTTCAGCATAACCAATTCTAATACCAAATCCTAACCTTCCCCCAATGTAGTCCCTTTCTAATGCTTAAAGGATGCCAGAAGTGACATGTGACATGATGAGATAGACATGTGTATGTACAGTGCCTAGCACACAAATAACTATGCTGTGTTCCTTTTTTTCTTTCTCTGCGTGAAAGAGTTAAATATCAGGTATGTAAGTGACTCAGTCCTGACAGGAATTGACTACAGTGTGATATGATGGATAAGAAATTCCCCTTTTTACCTCTTTCTTGCTCTCAGAAGCCATTTTCTGCTAGGAAAGTGTTTTATAGTTGGAATTTCTTATCAGTGAGGGTCACACTGTAGTCACTTCCTGTCTGAGTCAGGACTGAATCAGCCACTTACTTACCTGATATTTAACTCTTTTAGGCAGATAAAGAAAAAAAGGAACACAGCATAGTTATTTGTGTGCTTGGCACTGTACATACACATGTCTATCTCATCATGTCACATGTCACTTCGGGTATCCTTTAACCCTAACCTTTGCCTTAGCATGATGATGATGTGATCCATTCACTCGTGCCCGACTCTTGGCGATTCTATGGGTTAGTTCTCTCTATGCTGTCTGATCTTGTACTATTTCTGCCAGTTGCCTTCATCTCAATCCTATGTCGGCTTTGATGGTGTCAAGCCAACGCATTCTCTGGTGGCCTTGTTGCCTTTTGCCACTGATCAGTTCTAGCATTAGGTCTTTCTCTAGGGAATTTGATCGTATCACGTGACCGAAATATGTGAGTCTTAGTCTGGTGATCTTGCCCTCCAGTGACATGTCTGGTCTTATATGTTCCAATACTTCTTTGTTTGTCAACCTTGCTGTCCATGGAATATGAAGCAACTGCCTTAGCATAACCAATCCTAATACCTTTTTTTTTTTTTTTTTTTTTTTTTTCCTTGTTCAAACTCAGCACACAGACCCAATTTCATGAGTAATCAGTTACATGTGGCCTTAGCAATACTCTTTTCTTGCCATACCTCTGAACTGAATTGTGTGATCATCACAGTTTGATGGTAGCTACATACAAACATTTTCACACCCTACCTCAACATTTAGCGACTGTTGCTGAGCCTGCTATTTAACTATCTTTCTCGAAACACAACCTGCACACATACACCAACACCCTCTTACACGTAGGACACCATCCTCTTATACATGCCCCTCTCCCCTCCCCAGCCACTCTCTCACAGATAACCTAACTAAGGTTGGCTGTAAGGCTTCTCCACACTTCCTCAAATCTAGCTGTACATCCCAGTTCCTCATTCTTACACAGTTCATCCATCCCGACAAACCATTCCCTTATATCCAAAAAAGTCGAATTTTTCCAATTATTAACAATGATGTTTTTAGCCACTATTGTACCATATTCTTTGATCAATACGCACCCGGGGCTTTCTTTTTTTTTTGTTTTATCTGCATAGCTAAGGATTGCTTCTTCTGGTGTAAGCTCAAATTTTTCTTTTAGCAGTCTCTCGGCCAAAAGGCTAATATCATCCCAGAATTTTTTGACTGTCGGGCACCACCACCACATGTGTAGAGTATCTCCGTCCCCCTGTCCACATCTCCAGCACATCATCCTGCGTTTTGCAAACTTACTAACACGAAGTGGTGTAATATACCATCTACCAATTGTTTTGAATTGTATCAGTTGTAACCTTGGATCCTGAATTTTAAAGTTGTTTGCCCATATTTGTGGCCAAGATTCTTCCAGACTGCACCCCAGCTCTTTTTCCCATTTATTACAATACGCCGGGAAATCCCGGCCATACTCTGCAGCCCCAATATCTGAATATAGACTAGAAATCGATTTGTTCATTTTTTTCCCCAGATAGAGATGTTTCTCAAAATTATTCATTTCCATCCTCTGAGCAAATTGTAGAATCCATTTTTGAGTAAAGCTGCGTACCTGAGAGGAACCCCATAAACTAATCTGATTATTACCTTCAAAAATCGGTTTAATACCCAGAACACGACTACCCCTAATATCAATAAGGCGAGTTTCACGACTTATATTATGTTTGCCAAACCAGGCTGGGTCAAGACCTGGGGGAAAGTCTGGGTTATCTCGTAAAGTTGTTAGGGGAGAGAACCCTGTATTTTCTTGACATTTTCTAATAAACCATAGCAGTGATTTAAGAGTAGGTTTAATCAATGGATGGGACGATAAGTTATATACTTTATTAATATTTTTAGGGATCCAAGTGAAGACAAGGTCCAAATCGGATTCTTCCTCCTCCAGCCGTGGCCATATCTTATTATTTATATCGGTGGTGGTCTCTATTTTCCATTCCAGGATTCTTGTCAGGTGCACACTTTTATAATAGTTATATAAGTTTGGTGCGGCCAGTCCACCCTGATCTTTTCTTCTCATGGCCAGTTTATAATTTATTCTACGCTTAGTGTTACTCCATATAAAACTCTGGAATAACTTGTGCCAGTTCTGGAACCATGTATTAGGGATGGCTATCGGAAGACTCTGCAGCAGAAAAATAAGTTTGGGGAGGATCAGCATTTTAATGATGTTGATCCTACCAATCAAATTAAAACACGAGCGGTCCCAGGATCTCAAATTTTTTTTACCTTCATCCATTATTTTTAAAAAATTATTCTTAAAAAGTAGATCCTGATTATTAGTAAGATTGATACCTAGATATTTAATGAACTGGTTATTACATCTAAATCCACTAATTTGTTTTATCTCTTCTATAATTTTCATAGAGCAACCTATATTTAGGATCTCAGTTTTTTCTTTATTCAATTTAAAATTTGAATATTTTGCAAACAAATTAAATTTGTCTCGGCATTTTTTAGTTGAGCTAAGTGGCTCTGTCAAAAATAGGAGTAGGTCATCGGCATAAGCCAATATCTTCATTTCGCCTTGTTTCGTTTGTATACCTCTAATTTCATTATCTTGTTGGATAGATTGAATAATTGTTTCAATTCCGAGATTAAATAATATGGGGGACAGGGGGCATCCCTGTCTAACCCCATTAGAAATAGAAAATGTGTCGTCGATCTGATTATTTACTTTAACGCCTGCACTTTGATTTCTATACAGCTTCCTCATATTCCCAATAAATATTGGTCCAAGTCCGAACTCTGCCAGGACTGCGAAGATAAAACCTCTTGAGATGCGGTCGAATGCCTTTTCGGCATCGACTGCAATTACTACTGCATCTTTCCCTCTTAATCTACACTTTTGAATCAGATCAATTGCCGTATATATATTATCTTTTGTTTGTTTGTTTTTAATAAAACCTGATTGTTGTTTCCCCAGGAGATTACCAATTATTTTATTTAATCTGTTTGATAATATTTTAGCGTAGATTTTTACGTCACAGTTTATGAGGGAGATTGGCCTAAATTGCGTACAGTTTAGGTTCTGTTTGTCCCCTTTCGGAATCAATGTGATAATTGCTCGATTTGATTCGTTAGAAAAAATTGTAGGATTTTCATTGTTATTCACAAGCTTACAAAATAGGGGTGCTAAAATGTCCGTAAATGATTGATAGAACTCGGCATTAAATCCGTCAGGGCCTGGGCATTTTTTTTTAGGTAATTCCTTTACAGTCCTGCAGAACTCGGCCAGGGAGATCGGGGATTCCAGTTCTATTCTATCCTTCAAACTTACCTTTGGGAGTTTTATTTTGTCTAAAAAATCTTTAGGATTTAACAAATTTGACTCATCCATATTATATAATTCGTTATAGAAGTTAGAAAATTCTCTTGAAATCTGTTTAGTGTCATGTATTATTGTACCTTTTTTATCAATTATATGGTGGATAAAATTAGATCTCCCTTTATTTTTCAGGAGGTCAGCTAGAACTTTCCCCGATTTATTTTTCCCTACCATATATTGTTTTTTTAGTTTTTTGTGTTCTAATGAACATTTGCTATTCAAAAGGTCATTAAGTTCAGTTCTAATTTCGGTCACTATTGATAAGGTTTTAATTGTTGCGCATTTTTGGTGTTCGCATTCTGCTTGTTGGAGCGATGTTAATAGCTTATTAATCTTGTTGTTTTTCCCTTTATTCGTTTTACTTTTAATACTAATTAAAGTTCCTCTAATGACACATTTTAAAGTGTCCCACAGGATACCATACGACGAAACAGATTTTTCATTCAGATCTATGAAATCTTTGATTGCATTCGCAATCTGTTGCATATGTTCTGTTTTATCCAGCAAGGAGACATCTAATCTCCATTGTTTACTTTCTATAGATCTTTTCTTTAACAATATGGTCATTATCAACGGTGCATGATCCGAAAAAGTGATTTGTCCTATTTTTACATCTGTTACTGACAGTATGATATCCTGCTGGACTAAGAAATAATCAATTCTTGAATAATTTTGGTACACATGTGAAAAATGGGTGTAATCTCTTTCGTTGAGATTTTTAATCCTCCAAATATCCACCATTCTATTATTGCTAATAGTTTTTTGGACTTCATATATTTCATTTTTGGGCAAATATGACCTACCCTTTGAGGTATCTTTTTCGGGGTTTAACGGTAAATTAAAGTCGCCTCCTAAAATTATAATCCCTTTTGCTTTAGTTTTGACTTTATTGATAAAATTGCTTACCACAGCAGATTGGCCTCTATTTGGTGCATATATATTAGCAAGAGTTACAGGTTCTCCCTTTACCCTCCCCAGTACAATAAGTTCCCTGGCCTCGTCATCCTTATAAATTCTATCCACAGAAAAGTCGAGACCCGTTCTTATAATAATTGTTACACCACATGTTTTTTTGAGACGGTTAGGATTATTAATCCATTCCTTATATCTTTTATCAAAAATTGTTGGGGCCTTCCCCAACTGAAAATGCGTCTCCTGGATAAAAGCAATATCAATTTTATTCCTCAGCAGTACCTCAATAATTCTTCCTCTTTTACAGCCTGAATTGGCTCCATTTACATTCATAGAGAGAATTTTTAATTCACACATCTTTATTTATTTTTAAAAGCAATAGATTACGGCAAGTGGAGGACAGTGCACGATGATGGACAAGAGGAGATGTAGGCTGGGGGAGGGGCTCCAGGGCATGAAATGTACATCTATCCTGCCATACACACACTCCAGTCATCCTTAATTCATACATCATACACAATCAACCAACAATCACTTTACACAATCAACCAACAATCACTTTTTTTTTTGATCTAGTCCTCACAGTCAACCCTGTTGACTTCTTGTGTCGGACTCTTCTAAACCTGTCAAACAACAACGATAACAGGAATAGAGCCCCTACCACCTGGTTTGACACCTATTCCTACCACCCCCCCCCAATGACCCTATATTTCAGAGTAGATAATTTACTTTCCCTACCCGTAGACCTTATATCATACATCAGTATCCTCCCAACCCGGGATATGTATTGTAGGTAGTTTTAAAGCTTTTTGAATATTTACTAGTGGCTCTCCATCTGTCAAATTATATGTATTCCCATCTACCGTTGCTCTCAATGAGAAGGGATATCCCCAGCTATAATGTCCCTCCTTTTTTTTAATTGCCTCCAGTAACGGTTTCAATTGTCTTCTGCGATCGATAGTTCGTTTTGAAAGGTCAGGGAAAAGCTCAATTTTCCACCCCTTAAAGTCAAAATTACTCAGTGAGTGGGCCTTATTTAAAATTTCTTCCTTTTCATGAAAGAAGTGAATCCTACACAGGATATCTGTACTTTTCCCTTTTTTTGTGATCTCTCTTTACCAATCCTGTGGATCCTATCAATCACGATTTTATTTTCGTTGTCTTTTTTCAGAAGATCTTTGAAAAGCTCTTGTGCTAGAGAGGGTAATTCTTTAGCCGGTATGTTTGACGGAAAACCCCTAATTTTTATGTTATTTCTCCGACTCCGGTTTTCAAGATCCTCTATTTTTAATGTGATTTCTTTTAGCATTTTTTTTTGTGTTGCTAGATCATTCGATTGTTTGTTAGTAGTTTTAACCGAATCCTCCAGATTCTTCTCCAGCCTATCCATTCTATCCATGAGCTGCTGTAGTTCTTCCTTAATGATTTTAAACTCACTACTCACGGTTTCTTTAATTGTGGATTGCACTGTCTCCACCATAGTTACTTTTATCTTTGCGGAAAATTCTTCCATTAATTCCCTTATATTTATATCAGGTATGTGGTCCTTTTGACATCTGCTCTCCCGTGCTTCTTGATTAACATCAATTACAGTTGCTTGAGGGGTTAGATATTGCACCTCTTGTGAGTTCACTTGTTGTAACTCTTTAGTGTTTTTTTCACCCCGTCCTTGATTTTCTTTGACAGATTTTTGAACCACTTCACAAATTTCTGAGATTTTTTTGATATGTTTATTAATATCCTGCGGAGTCACTGAACCTTGGGGAGAGAACATACCTTCTGTTTTCCTATTCGGGGTTACTGGTTTACTTAAGGGGTCGTCCCCATGACCCATCCCCCCTGCTCCAAAACCAAAATTGTGTAGGCCCTTTTCTGGTTGACTTCCCTTATTTTTCCTTGTACCTGTAGCCATGGCCAGATTTCAATCCTGTAAATCTACCGACCCTTATACAGCAGACAGCCTCTAATACAGTCAAGTACAGGCTCCAACAAACCTTTGTTTTATAAAAGGACTATAAAGGGATTACACTTAACTCCCCTTATTGGTTCTTCAATTATGATCTAACTGTGATATATTGTAAATATTTATATAGAGAGAACAGTCACTTACAGTTAACTATAGTTTTCAGCTGTAATAACCTGTAATAACCTGCCGTAAATTGATAGCAGATAGCATCATAGGTGCATCATGCAACATAGGTGCACCTCATAAATGGAAATCATCACAGAGAAAAATCAGGGTAAACGCCACACCACATATGCACATATGCCACCCGAGAAGAAATTTCATACAGCAGTATACAAGCTGCAGAGGTATCAGAGCACCTTTCGTCCAGCCGCCCAGCCCCTCGCACAACCCCGTACCCCCCCCTCGTAACCCCTCAATACGATACCAGTCTGGCCGCCTCTAAGGGATGCAGGAGATGCAGGCAGTGCTGTAATGAGTGCTGTAATGACCACCGCCAAACATGCGGGTTTCCGTGCAGTTCCGGATTTCCGTGCAGAAGCAACTGCACTGATATGGTTAGATCCAGAGGAGACCAGGGGTCAGGAGTCGGGGTGGTCCGCGGCGGATAGTAGAGATGGAGCCACAGAGATGGAGTCACTGAGGGTCGAAACTCAGAGGCCCAGAGGCCCAGAGGCCCCTAGGTACAGGGGCACAGGAGAGCACAAGAGAGCACAGGAAAGCGCACCGGTGCACCGGCGACAAGCAGAGGCAGGCAGGCAGAGACCAGCGGAGACCAGCGGAGACAAGCGGCAAGCAGAGACAAGCAGCAAACAGAGACAAGTGGAAACAGGAGGGCAGGTGGAGACAGGAGACAGGCGGGTTACAGCGGATGACAAGCGAATGGCAAGCAGGATAGGCAGGACAGGCAAACTTTCCATCCAGAAGCGCGTCCACTGTATCCACTGCGTCAGCGCAGCAAGCGGGATGAGCGGGGCGCGTGGGGTGTCAGACTGCGCCTAAATCAATACATCTGCTCGAGGACGCCAAACACATCAGAGCCCCCGAATGCCAGAGCATCACGTGATGGAAAGGTAGACCATGGATTGATGGGCGGGTGGAAACGGAAGTGTGTCACAACCAGGAAACCGGGCAGCAGATCCTCACATCCTCACGATAACCAATCCTAATACCTAACCTTCACCCTAATGTTACCTCTTCCTAATGGCTAACCCTCACCTCTCCCTTAACATAACCATTCTTAAAGTGGACCTGAACTCTTGCACAGGACAGAAGGAAAACATAGAGAAATGCACCCTGTATGTATTGAGAGAGTTTAGCCTGTCTAATCCCCCCTCATCTGTGACTAATCGCCACTGTAATTTGATCTCTTCAGCTGTGTCAGTTTTGGAATCTTCTCAGCCATGGCAGAGCTGCTGATTTTTAAACAAAGGATGTTAACCCTATGTCTACCTCCATGAAAGCAGGAAGTAGACACACTGCAGATTTATTACATCAGCTGTAACAAAGAAATGTTTTTCTTTAAAGGTTAATTTATTGTTGAGTATCATTTAGAGCAGAGAAGAAGTTCTGAGTTCAGGTCATCTTTAATATCAGATTATATCCTTTCCCCTAATATAACACCTTGTCAGCACCTTCCTAACACCTAACCCTACCTCCCCCCCCCCCCCCCCCCCTATCATAACCAATCCTTGCGCCAAATCTTAACCTTCTCCTTAAAGTGGATCTGAGATGAAAAACTAACTATAACCGGTAACTTGTCTATATATCTTATCTAAAGTTTAGATGGTTTAAACAGCAAATCTTCTGCATACTGCTTTAATAGAATATGGTTATTTTTTCCTGTGATTCAATGACAGCAGCCATATTGTTTGTAAACATTACACAGAGGCAGGCTATTCTGCATTTTGAGCACTCAGCCTGTGAAAAAAACCTAATCAAAACAAGCCCCCACACATTCTACTTACCTAGGGCTTCCTCCAGCCCCTTGCAGCTGACATGTCCCACGCCGCAGCTCCACGCTCAGCTGTTGGCCCAGGATCCCCGCCGGTGCAGAGGCCGACCTCGAGGTTGCCTCTACTGCCCCTGCGCAAGCGCTGCTGTCAATCAAGCCCACGTCATCCGTGGTGTACTGTGGGCAGACGCAGTACACCGCGGCCAACAAGGACTTGATTGACAGCAGCACTTGCGCAGGCACACTAGAGGAGGTCAACCTCTGCACCATCAGGGACCCCAGGCCGGCGGCTGTGAGCGGAGCTGTCAGCATGGGACAACATACTTAGGGCTTGATTCACAAAGGTGTGCTAACAGTTAGCACGCTGGTGAAAAGCCCTTTATCACGCCTAAACTCAGTTTAGGTGTGATATGTCTAGGCGTGATAAGTTTAGGTGTGATAAGTTTAGGTTTGATAAGTTCAGGCACCAACTGGGTTAGCACCGCAGTGCACAGCTGATCAAAAGTTTTGCGCTAGCAAAATCTGGTGCACTTCGCATAGAGTTTAATGGCGCTGCTTTGCGTGCGGGACTTTGCGCGCAATCTAAACTTATCTAAACTTATCACGCCTAAACTTATCATGCCTAAACTGGCTTTTCACCAGCGTGGTGCAATGGTTATCATGCCTAAAGTCTTTAACTGGGTTAGCACCACTTTGTGAATCAAGCCCTTAGAGTAGAAGGCAGTAAAAGGCAAATATTAGAGGTAGGGATTTACTAGAGGTTACATGAAGAGGTTGACAAGTTTACATGTGATAGGATCACCTGAAATTAGTTTTGGGGTCACTTGTGTCACCTCGATTTACAGCATCCGGTGACTACGCGGCTGATGAGCATACCACTAGCAACCTGAATTCCCAGAGCCCAACTCTAAACTCACCAAGGTGAAGGGGTGAGGACCAGGGGCTGTCCGCATTGTTACACCCAGAACCAAGCGTTCGCATCGGCCAATACATTATTTCCCACCATAATTCTCTGGAAAGGAAGCAGAACGTGCTTAGAACCCTCATTCACGGCGAAACACAAGATTCCAGGAACTGTGTGGTGAAGGTTAACTCTATTAGGGAAGAATGTGAGTTTACACATTGTGCTGCCCAGGTTTCCAAGCCCTGATTACTTGGAAGAGAAACCTGCATCCGATGAGTTGAGACAAGCCCGTTCCTTCGCGATCCGCCCGGCAGAAAGAACTGGAGCTCACAGAAGCTTCTGCTAATAACGTGCGCTGGGAAGCGAGCACATCTGGCTGCCGTATGAAGTCCAGAATTTTCTTTCTTTTTTTACAGTTTCTAAATTCTTTTTGATGTTGCCGACGTTTTGTATGTGTTTGTATAAGAATATGACTTTAATTACATCAGCAGTAGTTGGGCAGTAACGATCTGTTATTTGAGTCTGGTGGAGAACGTGGAAAAACAACTGTATGTTTTCACCACAGATAGATGACATTATTTATTGTGGCAGCTGGAGTTGTGTACTATACAGCTACAAACGCTTCACCTGGGCCGAGGATGGCCATTGTAACTGCGCTGGAAGTTCTGCAATAGAGCAGAGGTCCCAACAATTGCACTCTTAGAAGGACAGCCTATTTTGGAGCTATAAGTTTGCCCATGCCGGAGCTAGAACCTATGTCTTGTTTTGACTTCATTTCAGGCTCTCTGCAGAGGTCTATTATTATTATGCATTGATAAGGGCAGAGCTCTATATATGGCTTTAAAGAGAACCAGAGTTGAAGCACCCCCTTGTATTTTACCTTATAAATCAGTGGGAACATGACAGTAAACACCTAATCTGCTCTTTGTTTCATTGTTCTCTGTTTATTATGACTGTTATCACCTCTGATAAGAATCCCCTGCTGAGCACTCAGTCTAGCTTTGCTATGGAAAGATTATAGCTAAATCTGTCTTCTCTGGTGTCTTTTCAAGCCCAAGCCTGCCCCCTTGTGGCTCTGCTATAATGACTCAGCTAAGATTATTCCCTGCAAATGCTCAGTCTGGGATTCTTATCACAGCTGATAACAGACACTTTTAGCAGTGAGGATGAAACAGAGAGCAGGGTAAGTGTTTTCTCTAATGTTCTTACTGATATATATGGTAAAATACACAAGGGTGCTTCGTCTCTGGTTCCCTTTAAGAGCCCACTAAGGTTTACAGAGTACCCAATTAAAGCAAACCATTAAAGGACCACTGTCTGAAAATCTTAAAATTTAAATTATATGTAAATATATATATATATATATATATATATATATATATATATATATATATATATATATAGATAGTAAAAATCACAAATATGTCTGGGGGGGGGGCTCTGAAAAATTATTATTATTACACAGGGAAGCTTCTCTGATATCGATGACTAATGCGCTGGGCAACTTAGGATTTAATGACAGACATGAAATTTCAGCCTTTTTAAAGTAATTGTATGGGTTTTATCTATATAGAATTGTATGTGTATGTGTTTTGTGACATCCCTCCCCTTTAAGGGTTAATGTTGTTGTACATTCTGTAAGAATGTGCCCACCCCCCCAGCTAGGTATATAGGTGGGGTGGAGGGAGGAGTGAGCCTTGGTGTCCGGAGGAGGCATGACTACACGCGAAATAGCTGTTGATACAGGCGTTCTGTAACCTGCTTTTGTCTACCGCATAGCTCCCAACTGTCCCTCTTTTGGAGGAACAGTCCCTCTTTGGGAGCCCTGTCCCTCTGTCCCTCCTCATTTGTGATCAGACACTATCCGAGTGATGTACCAGGGAAATAAATATATGCACTGGGTCACCAAGGACAAGCCCTATAGGTACAAGTTATGCAAGCATAGGTCCCTTGCAAATAGTTACATAGGTTTAAAATACACAAAGGAGGGGATCATCAAACTCTGTGTCCCCTGATAAAGTCCTAAAAATGATGTGTGCATAAGTCTCTGAGAATAGTGGAGGTCTTTGCTTATCCCCCAGCGCTTCCCATATGTGTATAAGGAGCACTGGTGTAGCTATTCCACCAACAAAGAGACAAAAAAAGGACAATACCTAGATAAGGCACAGGAGGAATGGTGTCGAGGGGGAGTGGATATACAGCCCACCCCTCAACCACCTTTTGTCAGGTCCTCTCAGGTGTGCCTGCTGGATAGGACGACACGCTCGACATAACTTGTACCTCCTCATTTGTCCCTCTTTCAGGACTTTGTCCCTCTTTCTATGTAAATATATATATTTCTCTACTAAAAATGTGTTTGATTGACTCTAAACTTTCTTCCCATCCTTTAAATTGATATATTACTAATTTTAAAATGTTAATATGAAGGAAAATGAACCAGGATAGAAAGGACCAGTGTGGTTTTTAATTCTAAAACAACATATTTTTCTTATGAAATCTTTATGGTATGCGTGACTAGGGGTGTGACTGGGGCGTGATTAGGGGTGTGGCAGGGGTGTGGCTTACGTGTCCCTCTTTCTCATCTCAAAAAGTTGGGAGGTATGCTACCGTGCATGAATAAACTACCTCTGCATTGGCGGGCCGGAATCCGCTTCTCTTCATTTCCTATTATATAAAAAGTAGTGGTGGGCTCACGAGTCCCAAAGGACTCGAATTCGTGATTCAAATGAGGCTTATTTGCATCAGCTGTGTGGCTGGGAGTAGGGGGTTACTTACCCATAAGTCCATTGTCTTCTATGCGTTCCAAACATCTTGCACGCGTTCTATTGGACACATTGCAAGACTCACTACCGCGCACTTCCTCCTTCAAGCCAGAAGGAGGAAGTGTGCGGTAGTGAGTCTTGCAACGCCTCCAATAGGACGCATGCAAGATATTTGGAACACATAGAAGACAATGGACTTCTGGGTAAGTAACCACCCCGCACAGCTGAGGTAATTAAGCCTCATTTGAATCACAAATCCGAGTCCTTCAGGACTCGTGAGCCCAGCACTAAGTACGTTTCTTCCAGAGTAAAATGAGCAATACATTACTTTCCTCCTAGGTTCCTTGGGTGCTCAGGGATTGTACTTGCACATGCGCAGTGCACTCCACACGGGTCAGAATGCAGCGCAGGGGCGTAACTAGAAATCACTGGGCCCCCCTGTAGAACTTTGAATGGGCCACCCCAACCCTGCCGTCATACGCCAAACCCCCCCCCCCCCCCCCCCGCGCTTTTTGCATGAGTAAACTGAGAACCTATGTTATTCAATTGGCTAGTGCACACTTGAATGTGTTTTCCCCATGCAGATAAAAACAGACAGCAGTGAAGCACTGCACACATTTTCTCTATCAATTACATTGTGTACATTGTGATAAAACGTGGATGTTTTTTTTACACATACAGACACACGTGGTGTCCAGAAAACACATAAAGAAAACTGATGGAGCAGAACTTGCTCTGCAGATTTCTCCAGCATCACTACAGTAGAACACTTGGGGTGAAGAGGCTGGGGAAGGGCGCCTTATACAACAGCCTGCTGAGCACTGAATAGGGACTGTCTACAAATCTTTGCCTACAAAACTTTGTATGATTTGTTATCAGTGGCTGAGCAGATCTAAGTCATTAGAACAATTGTGCAGAGAGCAGAAAGCTTTTTCTCTCCGTGCCCTTAGTTGTCAGTCTCTCAGGACAGGGAAAAGAAACTTCTCCCCCCCCCCCCCAAAGGCCCCCCTGCGGCTTCTGGGCCTCCCTGCGACTGCATCCCATGCAGGGTCTATTGCTACGCCTGTGTAGCCTTGAGAACATATTCAACAAGCTTTTGTCGGATATGTTCAGAGGGTTCCAGAGCTGGATCAGTGGGCACGAGGAGGATCGGGAAGCCTCCATACTGTCCAGAGGTTTCACTCTACTGAGGTAAATATCTAACTTTTAACGGTACTTATCCGTTAGCCGGGCGCATCCTCTAGGTGGCGACAAAACTCCACCAGAGTTACATCTTTCCCTACTATCCATGTCGGCCTGGAGGGGGAATAGTAATTAACGCCACCTGCCGGATGCGCCCGGCTAACGGATAAGTACCCTTTTAACTTATGTTAAAATTCACTTTAGGTATGCCTAAAGTAAGGTTTGGGTAGAGACTAAGGCCCTGATTCACAAAGCGGTGATAACTCAGTTATCACGCCTAAAAGACTTTAGGCGTGATAAGCCGTGCAAAGCTGAGTTATCACCGATTTGTGCTGCTCTTCGCGCGAAGCTTCCGCGCGCAAAGTTTTGCGCGCGTAGCGCACCATAGGGCTCAATGGACGCTGCGCGCGAAGCACGGTACACTGCGCGCGCAGCGCGGTGCGCTACGCGCGCAAAACTTTGCGCGCGGGAGATCGCGCGAGTTTCTTCTTATCACGCCTAAACTGAGTTTAGGCGTGATAAAGGGCTTTTCACAGGCGTGCAAACACTTTGCACCGCTTTGTGAATCAAGCCCTATGTCAACCCTCCCCCCCTCCCCCCCAAGGCTACTGTTTGTACAGGTGGATAGGGGACATGACCAGGGTGGGAGGCTGCATGGACATGAGTAGAAGGAGCATGAGGAAGAGAAAAGGGGCAATTTGTGGACTGGCAGACTCTTTTAACCCAGTGATGGTCAATAAAATGCTAATTTTTCTGTGAAGTGCGTGCAGTTTGGAATTGGGTCAATCACATGTGGTTGCTGTTGTTTTTGATTGGTCCAGTTTGAAGCTGCGTGTAATTTGCATTTTACTTGCATGCCAGTTGGAAAAATGAGCCACTCTTTGATTTTTTTTTAGTTGTAACTTTTATTTTACAGGCCTACAGTAGTAAACAGTTAATAAATGTGACCAGTGTGCACATGGCCAGGTTGCAGTTGGCAAAAGTGACACAAGGTGTCACTGTTGTACTCCATCTCTAACCTTACCATGATTCCTGTGCAGAATACACCTGCAATCAAGGTAATAGTGGTTGCATATTTCTGAAATAGCCAAACCTGTCCTGAGGATTGTGGTGGGGTAAGAAGTTATATAATGAGGAAAACATGGCTGGTAGAGAGCTATGGCTTGAGGGAGTCAACACCCTCACCACTCCATGTGGAAGGAAGATTGCCAGCTAGGGCGTGGCCTGGGTGCTAGGAAAATTTTATATGCATATGGCAGGTAAGAAAAAACAATGTCCCAAACTCCCAATGGCACCTACACCTATCAGAAGGTTGTCCGAGAAGGCATGCAATGTTCTACTGACACCTGTGCCTATCACATGATTGCCCTGGAGAGGATGCAATGTTCTACTGACACCTGTGCCTATCACATGATTGTCCTGGAGAGGATGTAATGTTCTACTGACACCTGTGCCTATCACATGATTGTCCTGGAGAGGATGCAATGTTCTACTGACACCTGTGCCTATCACATGATTATTCTGGAGACGATGCAATGTTAGATTGACACCTGTGCCTATCACATGATTATTCTGGAGACGATGCAATGTTCTACTGACACCTGTGCCTATCACATGATTGCCCTGGAGAGGATGCAATGTTCTACTGACACCTGTGCCTATCACTAGAGTTGGGCCGAACGGTTCGCCTGCGAACGGTTCCATGCGAACTTCAGTGGTTCGCGTTCGCGTCCCGCAGGCGAACCTTTGCGGAAGTTCGGTTCACCCCATAATGCACATGGAGGGTCAACTTTGACCCTCTACATCACAGTCAGCAGGCCCAGTGTAGCCAATTAGGCTACACTAGCCCCTGGAGCCCCACCCCCCCTTATATAAGGCAGGCAGCGGCGGCCATTACGGTCACTCGTGTGCTGCCTGCGTTAGTGAGAGTAGGGCGAGCTGCTGCAGACTGTCTCTCAGGGAAAGATTAGTTAGGCTTAACTTGTTCCTGTCTGGCTGCATACCTGTTCTGTGAACCCACCACTGCATACCTGTGCTGTGAACCCACCACTGCATACCTGTGCTGTGAACCCACCACTGCATACCTGTGCTGTGAACCCACCACTGCATACCTGTGCTGTGAACCCACCACTGCATACCTGTGCTGTGAACCCACCACTGCATACCTGTTCAGTGAACCCACCACTGCATACCTGTGCTGTGAACCCACCACTGCATACCTGTTCAGTGAACCTGCCACTGCATACCTGTTCTGTGAACCCACCACTGCATACCTGTTCAGTGAACCTGCCACTGCATACCTGTTCTGTGAACCCACCACTGCATACCTGTTCAGTGAACCCACCACTGCATACCTGTGCTGTGAACCCACCACTGCATACCTGTGCTGTGAACCCACCACTGCATACCTGTTCAGTGAACCCACCACTGCATACCTGTGCTGTGAACCCACCACTGCATACCTGTTCTGTGAACCCACCACTGCATACCTGTTCTGTGAACCCGCCACTGCATACCTGTTGTGTTCAGTGAACCCGCCACTGCATACCTGTTCTGTTCAGTGGACCCGCCACTGTATACCTGTTTAGTGACCCCGCCACTGCATACCTGTTGTGTTCAGTGAACCTGCCACTGCATACCTGTTCTGTGAACCCGCCACTGCATACCTGTTGTGTTCAGTGAACCCGCCACTGCATACCTGTTCTGTTCAGTGGACCCGCCACTGTATACCTGTTTAGTGAACCCACCACTGCATACCTGTGCTGTGAACCCACCACTGCATACCTGTTCTGTGAATCCACCACTGCATACCTGTTCGGTGAACCCGCCACTGCATACCTGTTGTGTTCAGTGAACCCGCCACTGCATACCTGTTCTGTTCAGTGGACCCGCCACTGTATACCTGTTTAGTGACCCCGCCACTGCATACCTGTTGTGTTCAGTGAACCTGCCACTGCATACCTGTTCTGTGAACCCGCCACTGCATACCTGTTGTGTTCAGTGAACCCGCCACTGCATACCTGTTCTGTTCAGTGGACCCACCACTGTATACCTGTTTAGTGAACCCACCACTGCATACCTGTGCTGTGAACCCACCACTGCATACCTGTTCTGTGAACCCACCACTGCATACCTGTTCTGTTCAGTGAACCCGCCATACCTGTTCAGTGAACCCGCCACTGCATACCTGTTGTGTTCAGTGAACCCGCCACTGTATACCTGTACTGTTTAGTGCAGTGATTCCCAACCGCTGCCAGGTGTGCCGTCCAGTACGCTGGAGGGGGGAAGCAGCACTAGAAGGAGGGGCAGTGGAGGCAGCGGTGGGGAGGGGGGAAATATCCCCCCCTCCCTCACCTGGGACCCCTCCTTCTGCCTCTCTCCCCCTCCATTTAGCGGTGGCAAGTGCAGGGCGGCTCGGCGGCGGGGAGACATGCGCAGACTTACCACTTCTGCGTTCCAAGCGCCGGCAGCGTCATGTCGTCAGATCTCCGCCTGAATGCCGCCCACTGTGCTTCCTGATTAGCGGAAGAGCAGTGGGCGGCATTGAAGGCGGAGATCTGACGACATGACGCTGCCGGCGCTTGGAACGCAGAAGTGGTAAGTCTGCGCATGTCTCCCCGCCGCCGAGCCGCCCTGCACTTGCCACCGCTAAATGGAGGGGGAGAGAGGCAGAAGGAGGGGTCCCAGGTGAGGGAGGGGGGGGGGGATATTTTCCCCCTCCCCACCGCTGCCTCTACTGCCCCTCCTTCTAGCGCTGCTTCCCCCCCTCCTGGGCATCTATACTGGGGGGAACTGTACTAGCTATACTGGGGGCAACTAAACTAGCTGTACTGGGGGCAACTAAACTAGCTTTACTGGGGGCAACTAAACTAGCTTTACTGGGGGCAACTAAACTAGCTTTACTGGGGGCAACTAAACTAGCTTTACTGGGGGCAACTAAACTAGCTTTACTGGGGGCAACTAAACTAGCTATACTGGGGGCAACTAAACTAGCTACACTGGGGGCAACTATACTAGCTATACTGGGCACTACCTACCTATGCTAGCTATGCTGGGCACTATGCTAGGTATGCTGGGCACTATACTAGCTATACTGGGTACCATACTAGCTATCTGGGCACTATACTAGCTATACTGGGCACTTTACTGGCTATACTGGGGCACTACCTACCTATACTGGGGCACTACCTATCCATACTGGGACTATACTAGCTATACTGGGGCACTATACTAGCTATACTGGGGCACTATACTGGGGTAACTATACTTACCATACTGGGGCAACTAAACTCCCTATACTGGGGCAACTATGCTAGCTATGCAGCCGCACCCCAGCCCCCCCCCCCCCCCCATAGCCTGCTACACACGGCACTGTCCACTAGGTCGCGCAAACACCCGCGCGCCCCCCGCCGTTCCCCGGAGAAAAATATGGTCAGAAAGTGTTCCCCGGGCCGGAAAAGGTTGGGAATCACTGGTTTAGTGAACCCGCCACTGCATACCTGTTGTGTTCAGTGAACCCACCACTGCATACCTGTTCTGTGAACCCGCCACTGCATACCTGTTGTGTTCAGTGAACCCGCCACTGCATACCTGTTCTGTTCAGTGGACCCGCCACTGTATACCTGTTTAGTGAACCCACCACTGCATACCTGTGCTGTGAACCCACCACTGCATACCTGTTCTGTGAACACACCACTGCATACCTGTTCTGTTCAGTGAACCCGCCACTGTATACCTGTTCAGTGAACCCGCCACTGCATACCTGTTGTGTTCAGTGAACCCGCCACTGTATACCTGTACTGTTTAGTGAACCCGCCACTGCATACCTGTTGTGTTCAGTGAACCCGCCACTGTATACCTGTACTGTTTAGTGAACCCGCCACTGCATACCTGTTGTGTTCAGTAAACCCACCACTGCATACCTGTGCTGTGAACCCACCACTGCATACCTGTGCTGTGAACCCGCCACTGCATACCTGTTCTGTTCAGTGGACCCGCCACTGTATACCTGTTTAGTGAACCCACCACTGCATACCTGTGCTGTGAACCCACCACTGCATACCTGTTCTGTGAACCCACCACTGCATACCTGTTCTGTTCAGTGAACCCGCCACTGTATACCTGTTCAGTGAACCCGCCACTGCATACCTGTTGTGTTCAGTGAACCCGCCACTGTATACCTGTACTGTTTAGTGAACCCGCCACTGCATACCTGTTGTGTTCAGTGAACCCACCACTGCATACCTGTTCTGTGAACCCGCCACTGCATACCTGTTGTGTTCAGTGAACCCGCCACTGCATACCTGTTCTGTTCAGTGGACCCGCCACTGTATACCTGTTTAGTGAACCCGCCACTGCATACCTGTTGTGTTCAGTGAACCTGCCACTGCATACCTGTCCTGTGAACCCGCCACTGTATACCTGTTCTGTTCAGTGAACCCACCGCATCAGTGCGCATACCTGTGCAGTTAAGTGAACCCACCTACCTACGTGAGTGCACGCAGTGTGATATACCACTCCGTGCATACCCGATATGGACAAAACAGGTAGAGGAAGAGGTAGTGCCAGAGCCAGAGGAAGGCCACCCGGCAGGTCTGCACGAGGTCGTGTAAATGTAATTTCGTGTGGACTTGGCCCACAGTACAGTGCTCGGAAGAAGGCACGTCCAATCACGTCCCAAGATTGTCAGGACGTGGTCGAGTATTTAGCGACACAGAACACCTCATCTTGCTCAGCCACCAGCGCTACTACTAGCACCACTTCCGCTGCATTTGACACTTCGCAAGAATTATTTAGTGGTGAAATCACTGATGCACAGCCATTGTTGTTACAGCCAGATGAATTTTCACCAGCTCATATGTCTGCGTTACGCGGCAACACTATGGATGTAACGTGTAAGGAGGATGAAGGACCTACTGATGGTGCATGTTTGGATTTTTCTGAGTCAAGCGAAGCTGGGCAGGATGACTACGATGATGACGATGATAGGGATCCTCTGTATGTTCCCAATAGAGGAGATGAAGAGGGGGACAGTTCAGAGGGGGAGTCAGACAGTAGTAGGAGGAGAAAAGTTGCTGAAAGAAGCTGGGGCAGCTTTTCATCAGAAACAGCTGGTGGCAGAGTCCGGCACCATGTATCGCCACCTATGTACAGCCAGCCAACTTGCCCTTCAGCATCAGCTGCTGAGGTCCCCATAGTGCCCACATCCCAGGGTGGCTCAGCGGTGTGGAAATTTTTTAATGTGTGTGCCTCAGATCGGACCAAAGCCATCTGTTCGCTCTGCCAACAAAAATTGAGCCGTGGAAAGGCCAACACTCACGTAGGGACAAGTGCCTTACGAAGGCACCTGGAGAAAAGGCACAAACAGCAATGGGATGGCCACCTGAGCAAAAGCAGCAGCAGCACACAAAAGCAAAGCCACCCTCCTTCTCCTCTTCCTCCTCCATCAGGTGCATTATCTGCTTCTGCCGCTTTCTCCCTTCCACCTTCACAGGCACCCTCCTCCACTCCGCCTCTGCCCTTGAGCGGTTCCTGCTCCTCTGCCCACAGCAGCAGTCAGGTGTCCGTGAAGGAAATGTTTGAGCGGAAGAAGCCAATTTCGGCCAGTCACCCCCTTGCCCGGCGTCTGACAGCTGGCGTGGCGGAACTGTTAGCTCGGCAGCTGTTACCATACCGGCTGGTGGACTCTGAGGCCTTCCGTAAATTTGTGGCCATCGGAACACCGCAGTGGAAGATGCCAGGCCGCACTTATTTTTCGAGAAAGGCCATACCCCAACTGCACCGTGAAGTTGAGAGGCAAGTGGTGTCATCTCTTGCGAAGAGCGTTGGGTCAAGGGTACACCTGACCACGGATGCCTGGTCTGCCAAGCACGGTCAGGGCCGCTACATTACGTACACAGCCCATTGGGTGAACCTGGTGGTGAACGATGGCAAGGAGGGCGCAGCGGACCAAATTGTGACACCTCCACGGCTTGCAGGCAGGCCTCCTGCCACCTCCTCTCCTCCTGCTACATGCTCTTCGCTGTCCTCCTCCTCCTTGGCTGAGTGGCAGTTCTCCTCTCCAGCTACACAGCCCCAGCTCCGCAGGGCCTATGCTGCATGCCAGGTAAGACGGTGTCACGCCATCTTAGACATGTCTTGTCTCAAAGCGGAGAGTCACACTGGAGCAGCTCTCCTGGCTGCTCTTAAGAAACAGGTGGATGAGTGGCTGACCCCGCACCACCTGGAGATAGGCAGCGTGGTGCGCCACAACGGCAGCAATCTGCTTGCCGCTTTGCATATGGGGAAGCTGACACACATACCCTGCATGGCACATGTCATGAATCTAGTGGTTCAAAGATTTGTGGCAAAGTACCCTGGCTTAGCGAATGTCCTGAAGCAGGCCAGGAAGTTCTGTGGGCATTTGAGGCGGTCTTACACAGCCATGGCACGCTTTGCGGAAATTCAGCGCAAAAACAACATGCCGGTGAGACGCCTCATTTGCGATAGCCCGACTCGCTGGAACTCGACCCTGCTCATGTTCTCCCGCCTGCTAGAACAGAAGAAAGCCGTGACCCACTACCTCTACAACTACAGTAGAATGAAACAGTCTGGGAAGATGGGGATGTTCTGGCCCGACAACTGGACACTGATGAAAAATGCATGCAGGCTCATGCGGCCGTTTGAGGAGGTGACCAACCTGGTGAGCCGCAGTGAGGGCACCATCAGCGACTTAATTCCCTACGCTTACTTCTTGGAGCGTGCTGTGCGTAGAGTGGCGGATGAAGCTGTGAATGAGCGTGACCAGGAACCGTTACGGCAGGAACAGGCATGGGACCAATTTTCATCAGACCCAGCTGTTTCCTCAACACCTGCGGCAGCACAGAGGGGGGAGGAGGAGGAAGAAGAGAAGTCGTGTGCAGAAGACGAGTCAGACTCAGAGGATGATGAGCAAGGTGTTTCTTTGGGGGAGGAGTAGGAGGAGGGGACAGCGGCAGGAGAACAACCGCAGCAGGCGTCGCAAGGGGCTTGTGCTGCTCAACCTTCCCGTGGTATTGTTCGCGGCTGGGGGGAGGAGGTTGACTTACCTGACGTCACTGAGGAAGAGCAAGAGGAGATGGAGGGTACTGGATCCGACTTTGTGCAGATGTCGTCTTTTATGCTGTCCTGCCTGTTGAGGGACCCCCGTATAAAAAACCTCAAGGGGAATGAGCTGTACTGGGTGGCCACACTACTAGACCCTCGGTACAGGCACAAAGTGGCGGACCTGTTACCAACTCACCGGAAGGTGGAAAGGATGCAGCACATGCAGAACCAGCTGTCAACTATGCTTTACAATGCCTTTAAGGGTAATGTGACAGCACAACGCCAGCAAGGTACCACTGCCACTAATCCTCCTCCCGTGTCCACGCAGTCAAAGACAGGACGCTCCAGCGATCTCATGGTGATGTCGGACATGCGGCCGTAGCCCTTCCGGATCCACCCTCCACCAACGCCTGGAACGGCAGGTAGCCGACTACCTGGCCTTAAGTGTGGATGTAGACACTGCTGTGAACAGCGATGAGGAACCCTTGAACTACTGGGTGCGCAGGCTTGACCTGTGGCCAGAGCTGTCCCAATTTGCCATCCAACTTCTCTCCTGCCCTGCCGCAAGCGTCCTGTCAGAAAGGACCTTCAGCGCAGCTGGAGGCATTGTCACAGAGAAGAGAAGTCGCCTAAGTCACAAAAGTGTTAAGTATCACACCACCTAATCTAGGCGGCCACAACTTGAAGTATAACACTACTCAATTGAGGAGACTCCAGGGTACCCTAACTGAATATTGCATCTTTTATCAAACCCAGGATTCATCGCGTGCTTAAATGTACTTTAATTTAGTTACCTGCAAAATCATACCAACAACAGTGGCTCACAAACATTAAAACATCCTAAAACCAATAACCAATAAACCAATAACCATCGCACAATTGTCCGATGTGATTGTGTAACCCATCGATTTGCATAGGCTGCGGCTGGGTGATCGATGTGGCAGACAATATCACAGTGACAGTGGGAGTTAAGTAAGAAGCAGCACTAGTGCCAGTTATTGGTTTTAGGATGTTTTAATGTTTGTGAGCCACTGTTGTTGGTATGATTTTGCAGGTAACTAAATTAAAGTACATTTAAGCACGCGATGAATCCTGGGTTTGATAAAAGATGCAAAAGTGTTAAGTACCTCACCTTTATCAAAATGAATGAGGCATGGATCCCGGAGGGCTGCTGCCCGCCCCAAGACTAAGTCAGTCCACGCACACACAGCATCTCTGCCTGCACGCCGTGTGACTGGCTGCCTGGCCTGCCCCAAGAAGACTAAGTCGCTCCCAGTCCCTCCACACAGCATGTCTGCCTGCAGGCCGCTTGACTACCTTCTCCGCCACCACCAACAGGGTCCGGGACTCCAGGCGGATTGCTGAATTTTTTAGGCCGCAGCTAGCAGCGGCCGCTGTAATAATTTTTCTGGTGCGTGTACATGACTGCCTAATTTTTCTGGCTGCACTGCGGGCAGCTGCAACAACAAAAGAAAAGGCATGTGCATGCGCCCATTCCCCTTCGTGATCATTACCTTGCCGTGGTGAAGGGGCTTGCGTATCACAATGAAGCAATGACCGGCGCCTAGATGAGTGTCTCGGGGGGCACACAAAAGATAATAAGGTCGTTGCTTCATTGTGGTCAGACCAAATTTGATCAGCTGGACAGTCACTGTTCTGTCATTCAGCTACATCAGCCAGGCGACCATATGGGCTGTAAAGCCACCAAAACCTGCACTCTCGCCATGGTGCGCACCAGTCCAGCACGGCCATCACTACACAAACAGCTGTTTGCGGTGCGTTACACGGTGAGTTTGGTGTGTCAGTGTGAAGCAGTACCTTAATTACACTACCTGATTGATGTATACACATGCAAGATGTTTATGTTTTAAAGCACTTTAGGCCTGTCATTTAGCATTCAATGTGATTTCTGCCCTTAAAACGCTGCTTTGCGTCAAATCCAGATTTTTCCCCGGGACTTTTGGCATGTATCCCACTCCGCCATGCCCCCCTCCAGGTGTTAGACCCCTTGAAACATCTTTTCCATCAGTTTTGTGGCCAGCATAATTATTATTTTTTTTCAAAGTTCGCATCCCCATTGAAGTCTATTGCGGTTCGCGAACTTTAACGCGAACCGAACGTTACGCGAAAGTTCGCGAACCCGGTTCGCGAACCTAAAATCGGAGGTTCGGCCCATCTCTACCTATCACATGATTGCCCTGGAGAGGATGCAATGTTCTACTGACACCTGTGCCTATCACATGATTATTCTGGAGAGGATGCAATGTTAGACTGACACCTGTGCCTATCACATGATTATTCTGGAGAGGATGCAATGTTCTACTGACACCTGTGCCTATCACATGATTGTCCTGGAGAGGATGCAATGTTCTACTGACACCTGTGCCTATCACATGATTGCCCTGGAGAGGATGCAATGTTCTACTGACACTTGTGCCTATCACATAATTCTGGAGAGGATGCAATGTTCTACTGACACCTGTGCCTATCACATGATTGTCCTGGAGAGGATGCGATGTTCTGCTGACACTTGTGCCTATCACATGATTGTCCTGGAGAGAATGCAATGTTCTACTGACACCTGTGCCTATCACATGATTGCCCTGGAGAGGATGCAATGTTCTACTGACACCTGTGCCTATCACATGATTATTCTGGAGAGGATGCAATGTTCTACTGACACCCGTGCCTATCACATGATTGTCCTGGAGAGGATGCGATGTTCTACTGACACCTGTGCCTATCACATGATTGTCCTGGAGAGGATGCAATGTTCTACTGACACTTGTGCCTATCACATAATTCTGGAGAGGATGCAATGTTCTACTGACACCTGTGCCTATCACATGATTGTCCTGGAGAGGATGCGATGTTCTACTGACACTTGTGCCTATCACATGATTGTCCTGGAGAGAATGCAATGTTCTACTGACACCTGTGCCTATCACATGATTGCCCTGGAGAGGATGCAATGTTCTACTGACACCTGTGCCTATCACATGATTATTCTGGAGAGGATGCAATGTTCTACTGACACCCGTGCCTATCACATGATTGTCCTGGAGAGGATGCGATGTTCTACTGACACCTGTGCCTATCACATGATTGTCCTGGAGAGGATGCAATGTTCTACTGACACTTGTGCCTATCACATAATTCTGGAGAGGATGCAATGTTCTACTGACACCTGTGCCTATCACATGATTGTCCTGGAGAGGATGCGATGTTCTACTGACACTTGTGCCTATCACATGATTGTCCTGGAGAGAATGCAATGTTCTACTGACACCTGTGCCTATCACATGATTGCCCTGGAGAGGATGCAATGTTCTACTGACACCTGTGCCTATCACATGATTATTCTGGAGAGGATGCAATGTTCTACTGACACCTGTGCCTATCACATGATTGTCCTGGAGAGGATGCGATGTTCTACTGACACCTGTGCCTATCACATGATTGTCCTGGAGAGGATGCGATGTTCTACTGACACTTGTGCCTATCACATGATTGTCCTGGAGAGGATGCGATGTTCTACTGACACCTGTGCCTTTCACATGATTGCCCTGGAGAGAATGCAATGTTCTACTGACACCTGTGCCTATCACATGATAATTCTGGAGAGGATGCAATGTTCTACTGACACCCAGTGGTGCTCAAATACCCCATTTTAAAATTCGAGTTTGGTCGAATTCGAATAGTACATTATTTGAGGTCAGTCGAATATTCGAGTCGAATAATTTTTACTATTCGATTCGACCTCGGACTTCGAGCTCACTATTCGAGTCGGTATTCGAGCTCATTATTCGAGCTGACTATTCGAATTGGCCTTAAATAGCTTCCAACACTTGTTTTGAGGGTGAATGATGCAAGAAACATCTTTTTTTCCATGTAACAACAGCAAGTGATTATGTGGGGATGTTCCTTTAAAAAAAAATGGTGGAAAGAGAAGTTGTGTCCAGAATTTTGTTCAGTACTGTATATACTTCTTCTTCTTCTTCTTCTTCATCTTCTTCTTCTTCATCTTCTTCATCTTCTTCTTCATCTTTTTCTTCTTCATCTTCTTCTTCTTCTTCTTCATCTTCTTCATCTTCTTCATCTTCTTCTTCTTTATCATCTTCTTCTTCTTCTTCTCCTTCTTCTTCTTCTCCTTCTTTTTCTATATCGTCTTCTTCTTCTTCACTTATTTCTCTTTTCAATTTTTTTTTTAAAGAAATGCAGCTATTTTTGAGCGTAACAAATAGCTGGTGGTGCACGCATGTTGGAAGCGCCATTGTATGTGCTCCCTGGCAGTGGAAACACACAGACAGCAGGAGGTAAATTCAGCAGCAGGAGGAGGAGGATGAGTGTGTGGCAGCAGGCAGTCAATGAGGCAGGCAGCGTGACATAATAGCCCTGGTACCTAGCGGTGATACCAGGGCTGTAAATAAACACAGCAGGCAGGAGGTCCCAGACAGCGGTCGTGCAGCCCACATCGTGTCCAATACACAACTGGGACAACACAGTTTTCAACCCGGGCACCTCTGAAAAATTAAACCTTTTTTTTTTTTAATGGTTTTGTAGTTTTGGTTTTACAACCAATTACACAGATATATAGCTATTGTTTGACGTAATAGCTGGTGGCAGAGTGGCAGCAGAATGTAATTCTGTGTACCCTGGCAGTGGGAAACACAGACAGACAGCAGCAGCAGCAGGAGGAATGGAGAAGTAGTGTGAGTGTGGCAGCAGGCAGGCAGCGTGACATAATAGCCCTGGTACCTAGCGGGTGATACCAGGGCTGTAAATAAACACAACAGGAGGTCCCAGACAGCGGTCGTGCAGCCCACATCGTGTCCAATACACAACTGGGACAACACAGTTTTCAACCCGGGCACCTCTGAAAAATTAAACCTTTTTTTTTTTAATGGTTTTGTAGTTTTGGTTTTACAACATTACTACAATTACACAGATATATAGCTATTGTTTGACGTAATAGCTGGTGGCAGAGTGGCAGCAGAAGGTAATTCTGTGTACCCTGGCAGTGGGAAACACAGACAGACAGCAGAAGGGCAGTACACAGCAGCCCACTGTAGTTGTAAAATGTGTGGCTGCAGGTGACGTAATAGTCAAAGTGAACCAGGCTGGCTTAGTGAGCAGGAGCCAGGAGGTGGTAAAGGGTGGTAAGGCACATTAATGATGGTTCTAAGTTCCGGCAGCCAGTTCATGTCCCCCTCTTGCCAACAACAGGGGCCAGGAACTCGCCTTCCACCCACGCCTGGTTCATCTTGAGAAACGTCAGTCTGTCCACAGACTTGTGAGACAGACGTGAGCGTTTCTCGGTGACCACGCCACCAGCTGCACTGAAGCAGCGCTCGGACAGCACGCTGGAAGGGGGCAGGACAGCACTTCCAGGGCGTACTGCGCCAGCTCGCTCCAGATCTCCAGGCGCTTACCCAATACTCCATGGGATCAACAGGGGCATCGCTGTCGAGCCCGCTGTAGGACCCCATGTAGTCAGCCACCATGCGGGTCAGGCGCTGGCTGTGACCGGAGGAGGATGCTGCTGCATGCACCTCCTCTCTAGTCACTGCTGCCGGAGCCTCTACAGTCCTGTAGAGCTCGTGGCTGAGAGACAGCAGGTCTGTGGGGCGCTTGCTGCTGGATGCAGGCACCTGCTGCTGCCTCTGTGCTGGCTGGACAGTGGGGGTGGAAGGCTGGGGGAAGGCTTCCTCCAAGCGCTCAACAAGGGCCTGCTGCAAGCTCCTTATTTGTTGCTCTGGGTCTCCTCCTGCAGGCGGCAGGAACTGGCTCAACTTCCCCTTGAGGCGCGGGTCCAACATCATGCTGATCCAGATGCGTACGTTAAAAAGGGGCGCTGGGAAAAAAGGGCGCGGGGTTTTAAACGATAAGCATGGATAACGTTTAAAAATGTATTGTACTTTATTTTGTTTAAAATTAATGTTTTATAAAGTTATAAATCATTAAATAATGTGCATTAAATCGGCAATTGTAAAAACGTTAATCTTTCGTTTAAATAGTGAAACGTATAATAACGTTTAAAAAAAAAATTACTAAGTAACCCTCCCTGTACCTACCCCTAACCCCTAGACCCCCCTGTTAGTGCCTAAACCTAAGACCCCCCTGTTGGTGCCTAAACCTAAGACCCCCTGTTGGTGCCTAAACCTAACACCCCCCTGTTGGTGCCTAAACCTAAGACCCCCCTGTTGGTGCCTAAACCTAAGACCCCCTGTTGGTGCCTAAACCTAAGACCCCCCTGTTGGTGCCTAAACCTAAGACCCCCCTGTTGGTGCCTAAACCTAAGACCCCCCTGTTGGTGCCTAAACCTAAGACCCCCCTGTTGGTGCCTAAACCTAAGACCCCCCTGTTGGTGCCTAAACCTAAGACCCCCCTGTGATAAGCATTAATATCGTTTCAAAAACATATTGTGCGGTTTTTTCGTTTAAAAATAATGTAAAAAAAATAAAATTGTACTGTTTTTCGTTTAAAAATAATGTTTGAAAAAAATATTGTATTGTTTTTCGTTTAAAAATAATATTAAAAAATGTATAAATCATTAAATAATGTGTAATCATGAGAAGCAGTAATAAAACATTAAGTCTCCGGGCGCCGCTTTTAAAACGTTATTTTTCTCCGGCGCCCTTTTTTCCTATCGGGCGCCCATTAAACGATATTTATTATGGGAGTGAATGGCGGCGCCCGATTTGTCCACTAGCCTCCTGCGCCCTTTTTTACTGTTACCGATCCAGATGTCCTCCCTCTGCTTCATCTGGATCACCCTGGGGTCCCTGCGCAGGCACGTCAGCATGTGCGCTGCCATTGGGAAGAGGCGGGCTACGTCTGCTGGCACATCGGCGGCAGTGCTGTCCTCATCCTCCTCCTCTGCCGCCTCATCCTCTCTCCACCCCCGCACCAACTCAGCTGCGCTGTGCTGATCCCCCTCATCAGCAGCAAGGTCAGGGACCTCCACCAAGTCCTCCTCCTCCTCCCCCTCAGAGGTGGACTGTGCAGCTGCTTGCCGCTCCTGCTGGTCCAAGGCTGCCGCTCCCTGTTCCAGCAAAGCATCGAGGGCCCTGTTCAGCAGACAAACCAGGGGCACCCACTCGCAGACCATAGCATGGTCCCTGCTCACCATGTTAGTGGCCTGCAGAAAGGGAGCCAGCACTAAGCACACCTGCTGCATGTGCCTCCAGTCATCATCGGGGACGATGGACGGGATGTTGCTGGTCTTGTCCCTTCTCTGAGCGGCGGAAACAGTGGCCAGGGCAAGGTACTGGTTGACAGCGTGCTTCTGTTCAACCAGACGCTCCAACATCGCCAGGGTGGAGTTCCAGCGAGTCGGAACGTCAAGGATCAGCCGATGGCGTGGCAGCTCCAGCTCCTTTTGCACGTCTTCCAGGCTCGCACAGGCTGCAGCCGAGCGCCGGAAGTGACGCACAACGTTCCTTGCCGTTTCCAGCAGTTCGCCCATCCCCTGGTAGGTGCGCAAGAACTTCTGCACCACCAGGTTCAGCACGTGGGCAAGACAGGGGATGTGGGTCAGGTTTCCCCTGTCTATTGCGGCAACCAGATTGGCCCCATTGTCGGCCACCACCTCTCCGACTCTGAGGCCTCTGGGGGTCAGCCAAATCCTCTCCTGCTCCTGGAGTTTGGCCAACACATGGGTTGCCGTCAGCTTGGTCTTCCCAAGGCTGACCAACTGCAGAAGCGCTTGGCAGTGGCGGGCCTTCACGCTGCTGCTGAGGCGGGGGGTTTGGCCAGGTGTGCCGGAGGATGGCAGAGGATCGGAGGAACCTGCTGCAGTTCCCCCGACCCTGCGGGGTGGCACCACCCACTGTGTTGCTGCTGCTGCTGTGCCCGCTGCTGCTCTCCCATCCTCACCCCCTTCCACCAAGCTGACCCAGTGGACAGTGAAGGACAGGTAGCGGCCTGTCCCGAAGCGGCTGCTCCAGGAGTCCATGGTGACGTGGACCCTTTCACCAACCGCGTGCTCCAGCCCTCGCTCCACATTGGCCATCACAAAGCAGGGCAGTGCAGGAATGGCCTTGCAGGCGAAGAAGTGTCTGCTGGGGAGCTGCCAGTCTGGGGCTGCACAAGCAAGCAGTGCACGCATGTCGCTCCCCTCCTGCACGAGCGTGTACGGCAGGAGTTGGGAGCACATGGCCCATGCCAGCAAGCCGTTCAGCTGCCGCACGCGACGGCTGCTGGGAGGCAGAGCCCTAACCACCCCCTGGAAGGACTCGCTCAAAAGGCTCTGGCGTCGCTTTTTGCTGGCACGGGAATCAGCGGAGACAGCAGAGGAGGCCACTGAGGACTGGCTGCCAGAACAGGCCTCAGTGTCGGCGGCAGGAGTTGCAGAGGGGGGAGGAGCAGTGCGTTTCCGCACTCCTGCTGGTGCTGCTGGAGGAGCAGGAGGGCGGGTGGCTGCTGTTGCTGCTGCTGCTGCTGCTGCTGCTGAAGGCTGTGCAGTGATGGGTGTGGTGCCACTGCCAGCACCAGAGGCCTTCAGCCTCTGGAACTCCTCATGCTGGTGGAAATGTTTCGCAGCAAGGTGGTTGATGAGCGAGCTGGTGCTGAACTTTAAGGGGTCTGCACCTCTGCTCAACTTCCGCTGACAGTGGTTGCAAGTGGCGTACTTGCTGTACACTGTGGGCATGGTGAAAAAGCGCCAGATTGGTGACAAAAACAACCTCCTACGGCATGGAACCGCTGCTGCCTGTCTCCCTGTGGTGGTTGGGGGGGGGGCTTGGGTGCGGCTGGTGGTGGTACTGGCAGATGCTGCTGCTGCTGCTGCTGAGCCTGAGACACCAGCAGGCTGGGGGACCTGCCTACTGCTGCCAATGCTTGCAATGATACGCCTCCTTGCAAGGCCCACAAGCGCATCCTCCTCCTCCTCCTCAGAGCTGCTGATGACGACATCCCCTGGAGCTGGTGGCACCCAGTTTCTGTCTGTCACCGTGTCATCATCATCCTCCCCCTCCTGAAACATGTCCTGCTGGGATGATGACCCCCCAAACTCCTCTCCTGATGCATGGATGGGCTGCTTGACTGTCGCCACAGTCTTGCTGTCCAATCCCTCCTCCCCCAAAGTGCCCATCAGCATCTCCTCCTCAAGATCGCCAACAACAGCAGACAATTTACTCATGATGCCTGGGGTCAAAAGACTGCTGAATGACAGGTCGGCGACTGACGGTGAACTGGCCTCCTCCCCAGGCCCTGCTGGGCGGCTGCTGCGAACAGGGGTGGTGGTGGTGGTGGTGAGGGTGAAGGCCTCGGATGCAGAGCTGATGGCGGGCTGCTCATCCTCCGTCATCAGTTGCACCACAGTGGCTGCATCCTTTTCCTCAATGGGACGTTTCCGACCCGGCTGGAGGAAAATCGGAGCAGGTGCTACACGCTGCTGCTGCTGTGTCTCTGCAGCGTGAGTTGCAGATGCTCCTGCTGGGCGGCGCCCAAGGCGTCCACGGCCAGTGGCTATAGGAGGAATGTTAGCCACTGACGCTGCTGCTGCGGAACTGTGCATGGTGGCGCGGCCGCGCCCGCGGCTTGCCACAATGCTGCTCCCTCTCCTCCTGATTCCCTTGCTGCCCTTCCCCTTGCCCAAACCGCGCTGGCTGCCACTTCCAGACATCTTCGATGTTTTGGGCGTAAACACAAAAGTTTTTTAAAAGGGCGGGTGAAAAGTGGGGTACTTTAATGGAGTGGGTTGGTGGGCGAGGTGACTGAGTGAGTGTCTAGTACAGTAAGTAAGTAGTAACAGTCAGGAAGTACAACTAGAAGTTACAATAATCAGTAGTAATCACAAGGAAATAGAGTGTGTGTACACTACAGACAGTGAGTGCACGCACGCGCAAACACGCGCAGGAGCTAGCCTATGAACAGTGACTGAGTGAGTGTCTAGTACAGTAAGTAAGTAGTAACAGTCAGGAAGTACAACTAGAAGTTAAAATAATCAGTAGTAATAATCACAAGGAAATAGAGTGTGTGTACACAGACAGTGAGTGAGTGCACGCACACGCAGGAGCTAGCCTATGAACAGTGACTGAGTGTCCCTACTAGTACAGTAAGTAGTAACAGTAAGTACAACTAGAAATTACAATAATCAATCAGTAATCAGAAGGAAATAGAGTGTGTGTACAGTACACAGACAGTGAGTGCACGCACACGCAGGAGCTAGTAGCCTATGAACAGTGACAGTGAGTGTCCTAGTACAGTTACAGTATATAACTATTCAGAAGGAAATAGAGTGTGTGTACAGTACACAGACAGTGAGTGCACGCACACGCAGGAGCTAGCCTATGAACAGTGACAGTGAGTGTCCTAGTACAGTTACAGTATATAACTATTCAGAAGGAAATAAAGTGTGTGTACAGTACACAGACAGTGAGTGCACGCACACGCAGGAGCTAGCCTATGAACAGTGACAGTGAGTGTCCTAGTACAGTTACAGTATATAACTATTCAGAAGGAAATAGAGTGTGTGTACAGTACACTACAGTACACAGACAGTGAGTGCACGCACACGCAGGAGCTAGTAGCCTATGAACAGTGACAGTGAGTGTCCTAGTACAGTTACAGTATATAACTATTCAGAAGGAAATAGAGTGTGTGTACAGTACACAGACAGTGAGTGCACGCACACGCAGGAGCTAGCCTATGAACAGTGACAGTGAGTGTCCTAGTACAGTTACAGTATATAACTACAATACAAAATACAATCAATCAGTAGTAAAGGACAGCAGAAATACTGGTATAGATGAGAAATAAACAGAGGACAGGAGAGAACAGCTGCCCACACAGGCAGGCCCTGAGGCCTAAAGCTGTAAGCCTGCAGCAGCTGTCTCTCTCTATGTAACACAAAAGCTACTAACTAAAATACAATGTCTATCTAACTAACAACAATATAGGTGTATATAGGAGGTGTATGTGAGCAAAAACGCTAGGTAAATGACCACAATAAAGCTCTTGCTAAGCCAACGCACAAAGGAGCAGATCTCTCTCTGTGCAAAGTCAGGCAAGGACGGAGAAACGGAACATGGCGGCCGCTATTTATAGGGTAGGGGCTGGCCAGGGTCCCCCTCTGTGATTGGCTGCCGTCAGAGGGCCTGGGAGCCCTCTGATTGGCTCTAAGGACATCAATCTGGGCTATGACGCTATTCGAGCTCGGTATTCGAGCTCGAATAGCGCTGTTAGCTCGAATAGCGCGAATAGTGAATGGGCTATTCGAGATCACTCGAATAGCCCATTCGAATAGCTCCAGCTATTCGGAGCTCGAATACCGAGCTCGAATAGCTGAAAAAGAGCTCGAATATTCGAGCTACTCGAATATTCGAGCTCTGCCGAGCACCACTGCTGACACCTGTGCCTATCACATGATTGCCCTGGAGAGGATGCAATGTTCTACTGACACCTGTGCCTATCACATGATTGCCCTGGAGAGGAAGCAATGTTCGACTGACACCTGTGCCTATCACATGATTGCCCTGGAGAGGATGCAATGTTCGACTGACACCTGTGCCTATCACATGATTGCCCTGGAGAGGATGCAATGTTCTACTGACACCTGTGCCTATCACATGATTGCCCTGGAGAGGATGCAATGTTAGACTGACACCTGTGCCTATTACATGATTATTCTGGGGAGGATGTAATGTTCTACTGACACCTGTGCCTATCAAATGATTGCCCTGGAGAGGATGCAATGTTCTACTGACACCTGTACCTATCACATGATTATTCTGGAGAGGATGTAATGTTCTACTGACACCTGTGCCTATCACATGATTGCCCTGGAGAGGATGCAATGTTAGACTGACACCTGTGCCTATTACATGATTATTCTGGAGAGGATGCAATGTTCTACTGACACCTGTGCCTATCACATGATTGCCCTGGAGAGGATGCAATGTTAGACTGACACCTGTGCCTATTACATGATTATTCTGGAGAGGATGTAATGTTCTACTGACACCTGTGCCTATCACATGATTGTCCTGGAGAGGATGCAATGTTCTACTGACACCTGTGCCTATCACATGATTGCCCTGGAGAGGATGCAATGTTAGACTGACACCTGTGCCTATTACATGATTATTCTGGAGAGGATGTAATGTTCTACTGACACCTGTGCCTATCACATGATTGTCCTGGAGAGGATGCAATCAATGTTCTACTGACACCTGTGCCTATCACATGATTGCCCTGGAGAGGATGCAATGTTAGACTGACACCTGTGCCTATCACATGATTGCCCTGGAGAGGATGCAATGTTCTACTGACACCTGTGCCTATCACATGATTGTCCTGGAGAGGATGTAATGTTCTACTGACACCTGTGCCTATCACATGATTGCCCTGGAGAGGATGCAATCAATGTTCTACTGACACCTGTGCCTATCACATGATTGTCCTGGAGAGGATGCAATGTTCTACTGACACTGTGCCTATCACATGATTGCCCTGGAGAGGATGCAATGTCTACTGACACCTGTGCCTATCACATGATTGTCCTGGAGAGGATGCAATGTTCTACTGACACCTGTGCCTATCACATGATTGTCCTGGAGAGGATGCAATCAATGTTCTACTGACACCTGTGCCTATCACATGATTGTCCTGGAGAGGATGCAATCAATGTTCTACTGACACCTGTGCCTATCACATGATTGTCCTGGAGAGGATGTATTGTTCTACTGACACCTGTGCCTATCACATGATTGTCCAGGAGAGGATGCAATGTTCTACTGACACCTGTGCCTATCACATGATTGTCCAGGAGAGGATGTAATTTTCTACTGACACTTGTGCCTATCACATGATTGTCCTGGAGAGGATGCAATGTTCTAAAGACACCTGTGCCTGCCTATCTTGGAGGGCAGGAAATGACCCCCTTTGACACCAGCACCTGCTATACCTTTGAGTGGAAGCCTTGACATAAAACTGGAGCTAATGAGGAACCTAAGTGAGGCCTTTATTCAGACTCTTGTCAATAGGCGTACTGCAATCTGTTCAAAGCTGATCTAAGGTGATTTTACCAAGAAAGTGAATGGGATTCTTTCTCTTTTTCTCAGAGACCTTACCTCAGACTGAAAGGGGAACTGAAGTAAGAGGTATACGGAGGCTGCCATATTTATTTCCTTTTAATCAATACCAGTTGCCTGGCATCCCTGCTGGTCTATTTCTCTGCAGTAGTATCTGAATAACACCAGAAACAAGCATGCAGCTAGTCTTGTCAGATCTGACTTTAAAGTCTGAAACACCTGATCTGCTGCATGCTTGTTCAGGGGCTATGGCTAATAGTATTAGAGGCAGAGGATCAGCAGGGCTGCCAGGCAACTGGTATTGCTTAAAAGGAAATAAACATGGCAGCCTCCATATACCTCTCTCTTCAGTTGTCCTTTAAGGTATAGAAATACATTTTAGTTTGATTTACACCAGACAAGACAGTGGCCTCAATTCACTAAGATCATGCTGGAGATAATAAGGCAAGAGAAAACTTACCTCCACACAGTGAGAGAGTTATCTTATCTCTTCATTCCTTAAGTTACCTCCTCTGTAGTTAATTTACCTCTTCTGTAGTTATTTTCACACACAGTTAATAAACAGCCTGTCTTTAACTGTGGAGTAATGTTAAGGATTGAAGAGTTAACTTAAAGACAGAAGAGTTAACTTTAGGTTTGCCTGAGGTAAAATGTTTCCTGAATACGACATGCCTCATCACCATGGTGACCACTCTGGAAACATTATTAAAGACAGGAGATAAGCTTAATGAATTGAGGCCAGTGTGTTTTGCGGGACCTGTCTGCTTCTGCAGGTGTATAGTACAGTGTCTTAATGCAGCTGCTCGCATGAACTTGGTGTCTGTCCATGTGTGCAGCTGCATTTGAGCGGGATTGTCAGCCATAACATCACATTCCATTTACCCACTGCTCTTTGTTAGTTATGCAGTCTACAACCTGCCCCTGCACTGCAAGCATTCCAATACAGACATAAATGTTTCTGTTGTAATGAATCATATCTCAGTCAGCCTGGCTCTATTTGGTACATTGCAGAGAAGAGGGAAGCTTGTCATTACCCCTCCCACATTCCTGCTTCTCACTGATTTGCTGAGGGTCAGTGTGACACGAGGCTCCTCTGTAGAGGCTGCTGAAATACGATCTATGCTGTGCTCACATGTGTTTAAAAAGATATGACAGTGCAGTTTGTAGGAGAAAAAAAAGAGCAAGGGAGGAAAAGACAGGAAGATTGGCTTCAGTCAGAGGTGGTAAAGATGGAAAATGCCTGGAACAACTGTCTCTTTATTTACTTTATAAAATTCACTGAAATCAAAATGTGTACAGTACAATACACATATTACGTACCGTAAGTAGAAAGTATTTATCTACTTAAATATATATTTTTTCCTGGGATAGTACGGCTGTCTCAACTGCTTTAACCTCCCTGGCAGTAATCCCGAGCTGTGCTCGGGCTAGCCGCCGGAAGCTATAGCGCGCAGCGGGAGCTTTTACTCACCTCCCGGGGGATCCAGACGTCGGTAGCTGTTCTCCTTCCTGTCTTCGCAGGCTCTAAATCATTCTGGTGAGATCGCCGTCATTGATCTCACCAAAGAGTTACAGCGCCACCCGGAAGATGGAGGTAAAATTTCAGTGCTGGAGTCCAGGGAGGTGAGCGAGAGAAGAGGCTGCTGCTGGCGTTCTGGTGGCACGATTTTAACCACTTTACCCCCGCGCGTTCGTATTTCTCCGCCCCTTTTTCCATCCTTTAAAAACCAGGGACGGAGAAACACGTACTTTCCGCGTTCCCGACGCTGCCCGCGCTCCCGCTCGTAAACACGCCGCCCGCCGCTAGTAAAACCGCCGCCGCCCGCTCGCCCAGAGATCAATGAACGGGAAAATCCATTCCCGTTCGTTGATCTAAGCCCCGCAATGATCAGCTGCTCTCCTATGGGCAGCTCGATCATTGTGAGAAAAAACTCACGTGTCCATGCTCATTATACTTCCTCCAAGCTTCCGGAAGGAAGCTTGGAGGTCGCATTAAAACAAAAAGTTACTGTGGCCATCTTGTGGCCAAATAGTAAACTACACCCTACACATTTTTCACATACAAATAAATGACTTTTACACATAAAATTAACTCATTACCTCCCACACTCCCCATTTTTTTTTTTTTTGTAATTAAAAAAAAATAAAAAATTTACAATTAAAAAAAATACATAAATAGTTACCTTAGGGACTGAACTTTTTAAATATTTATGTCAAGAGGGTATAACACTGTTACTTTATAAACTATGGGCTTGTAATTAGGGATGGACGCAAAACTGAAAAAAATGCACCTTTATTTCCAAATAAAATATTGGCGCCAAACATTGTGATAGGGACATAATTTAAATGGTTTTATAACCGGGACAAAAGGGCAAATACGTTTCATGGGTTTTAATTACAGTAGCATGCATTATTTAAAAATTATAATGGCCGAAAACTGAAAAATAATTATTTTTTTCCCCACATTTTTCCTATTTTCCCATTAAAACACATTTAGAAAAAAATAATTCTTGGCATAATGTCCCACCTAAAGAAAGCCTAATTGGTGGCGAAAAAAACAAGATATAGTTCATTTCATTGCGATAAGTAATAATAAAGTTATAGACGAATGAATGGAAGGAGCGCTGAAAGGTGAAAATTGCTCTGGTGCTCAGGGGGTAAAACCCCTCAGTGGTGAAGTGGTTAAGGTCTGAAACTATGTAGGTAGAAAAAAACAAAGTCTTGTAAAAGTAATACCTTTTAATGGCTAACTGATAAAGTTAAATGATGCAAGCTTTCTGGGATCTAGTCCCCTTCTTCAGGCATATTTTCAGATGTGAGCTGAAGTAAAACACTGATGCAGGGAAATAGCAAACATGAAGATGGCAGTTGTGCTGGTTTCTGTTTAGCAGTTAGATGTCAGGTGATCAGCAGGCTGGAGCCAGTGAGCTCATGCAAGCAAACAAACAGGGTCTGAAACTGAAACCTTTTAAAAAGACCCTAAAATCTGGAAATAATCATACCGCCAGGGGGTTAAGACACCTGTACTATAGACCCACAAAACATCTTCAAAAAGTCTAGTTTTTCATAGGGATAATAAGGTGAAATCAGATGGTTGACAGGTCCCTTTCAAAAGGTTAAAGTGGACTTGAAATCTTGCACAGGACAGAAGGAAAATCTAAAGAAATGTACTCTGTATGTATTTAGAGAGTTTAGCCTGTTTAATCCCTCCTCATCTGTGACTAATCACAACTGTAATTTGATCTCTCAGCTGTGTCAGCTCAATAATTACCTCTGCCACAGCAGAGCTGCTAATTTGTAAACACAGGTTTTTAACCCTATGTCTGGTTCAATGAAAGCAGGAAGTAGACACATTGCAGATGTATTGCAGGATTTGTATCATCTGTAACAAAGAAATGTGTTTTTTTTTAATAGGATATTATGCTGTTGCGTATCTTTTAGAGCAGAGAGGAAGTTCTGAGTTCAGGACGGCTGTAAATCTCTGCTCCCAAAGCGCCGTCTAATTGATGTTTACTTGTCCTGTAATGGTATTTATGCTCAGCCTAGCGAGCACAGTTTGGACCTGTGTCTTGTCCTCCGCGAACTCCAAACATTTATCCACAGAGGCCACGTTCCGCGAGTGGCCAGAACAAGGCTTACGCGTTTGTGAGACTCACATTGTTTTCCTGAACGGGATGATGGGAAACTGGGAATGACTCGCCTTGCTATGCAGAAATTAATCAACTACAGGAAAAGGGCTTTTCCCAAAAAGGTGAGCCAGAAATGGATCGAGAGGAATGGAAAAAAGAACGGAGCGAGCGAATGAAATAATAAACCTTTATTTCTCACAGATCCGCGGCCTGACATGTTTTGTACGCGGTAATTGCTTCATCATAAACTCTTATTTGGGTAATAAAGAGTAGAAACGTAAGGATGGCAGCTTTGAGTCCCAGTGGTCTCTGCTTCCAATTGTTGCGGAAGAATCTCGCTGTGACGTCTGGGATTCGGCCATCCCCCCCCTCCTCCCCGAGAACCTCTGCCTTCCCCGATCAGGAATTCACCCTCTATTTGTTATGATTTCATGCTTCTATTAAACAATGGCACGGCCCAATGACAGCTCTGAAGGCAGGGAAGATGAAACGCAGTCTGTTTGTTCAAACAAATCTCAATTATTGCGCTTCCTGGTCTCACCGATGGCTTGGAAGGCTGGGCGGGGATGCAGACATATCTAATTGTATTTAACGGGGCCAAAATGTAAAAAAAGAAAGAAAAAAGAATTTATTCCATTGTGGAAAAAGCTGAACTGAATAATGAGGTTCAGGTGGATTTCCATTCCGTTCTTCAACACAAACTGAGCTTCATATACAATTAAAGGCAGGCATGACGAGAATGGGAGATGTCTGGTCTGGTACGTTTGTTTTCTGAATATTAGAATTGGTATTTTGTGTTCGGCCGGCGGACCGGCGTATGTAGGATGGGAGGCGGGGTCAGAGACATGTAATAAGGACCGGTATTTACTCTGTGATTTGTCACATATAATACAAAAGTGAGCACCTAACTCACTTTGTGCGTTGTGGTAACTCAGATGAGTCGCCCACCTTTGGTGATATGACGTCATTGCAAATATTGTACGCCACATGAGTCTCATAAACACCTATCATGTTTAATCCCTTATCAGCCAATTTATTTAGAGGCTTGCAAGTGCTCCAAGCCAATTTATTTTAGCATATTTTTATTTCCTATTTGTTACATTTGCTTACTTCTAATTAGTGCTGCTGTAACGTGTATTTATGGCCACTTGTCACAAGGGGGCAGTAGTGTGAGACAATGAAAGAGGGCTTATGCGTTCACTTTCTGCATGTTCTGTTAGCAGAGAGAGATCAACGCATTCCAAGAATTTACAGCACAACGTGTTATGCCGAATGGAGGGCAAAAGCAGTGCCTTTATCTCAAACAAGATAACCCAATTAAAGTGTAACGATTGTAATAATGTTTTGGTGTAGCAACACAGACGTCTGATTATGTGGTGATCTGCAGAATCACCAATAATACAGACGCTATACCTGATTATGTGGTGATCTGCAGAATCACCAATAATGCAAGTATAGCTAACAGGAACACAGAGTGAGCTGTGCTTGGTGCAACAGTAACTGATTAGTTTAATGAGACCTCACCAGAGGAGCTGGTGGGTACTATCAGAAAAGCACCTCACCAGTGGCAAGGGCCCACTGGTGAGTAGAGAGGTCAGACAGGTTAGGTTCGGCAACTGAGAGGCAGATACAGTACAGAATCAGTAGGCAAAAGAGTAGTAGGTTTTCAGGCAGAGGTTCAGCAACTAGATCAGATGGGCAGAGGTACAGAAACGTTAAGCAATAGCGGAGTCAGAGATAAGCCAGAGTCATACACAGAATATCAATAATAATACAATAAACAATAGTCCTAGTCTTGTGTGAAATCTCTGGTTTCCTCCCAGATCAAAGCACACCGGATACTAGTCTAAGGTCTGAGCGCTAACGCGTATGTATTCGCAACAGCAGACAGGTTGTGAGTGAATCGTGCAGGCTTAAGAAGCAGAGGAAACCTCACAGCCGCGCCCACTACAATTAGCCAATCCTGAGCGGCGTGAGTCCCCTCTGACGTCAGCCGACCAGCGGGTCAGCTGACGCGCCTCCTCCCAGCATAAAGGTCCTGTCTACGCGTGCGTCCGCGCGATGCAGCAACCCTATGTGCTAATGACAATTCGGTCCCCGGCATGCTAGACGCCAGCGGAACGGAACAATCCTCCGAGCAGGGAACTGAGGTGGCTACGGAGACACCCTGCGTGCCCGCAGCCGCAGGTGTTACATAAAGCTGCTAGGTTAATACTGTATTTGAACTAACGGTTGTGTGCAAACAACCCCCCCCCCCCCCCTCCATCTTCCCTCTCCACCCCCATAAACAATGATCAACAATTTCCCACAAAGGATCACACAGCCGTTTGCGGGACAACCAACCACACTTGTACACCACGCTGACACACTCCTAGAGCATACGTATCATAAAGGAGCAGGAAATATTGGGCGCAGGGTGAAGGCAAAAAGCGGCTCACCTTGATGTAGCTAAACTCCTGGCCTCGTTCTAAATGACAATCAAACTATTCATTTGAACGTGTAGCACCCTAATTACATTGTGTGCATGGTAGTTTGGTCTCTGGCAAGGTTTCCACGCTGGCAGGCAACTGGTAAAAGGGAATACATATGGCAGCCTCCATATACCTTTCACTTTAGGTGTCCTTTAAATAAGATTGCAAAAAAAAAAAAAAATAACATAATAAATAAAATAGCTCATTTTGTATTACAATATTCATTTATAAATGATTTGGTCAGTGTTTGCCCATTCTAAAAGCTTTCCTCTCCTTTATTTACATTCTGAAATTTGTTCCAGTCCTGTCAGGTGATCTCTGCGGAATGTTTGGTTACTGAGAATTCTGAAGCCAGTGAAAATAATCATTGGTCTCCCTAAAAGGAGAATTCCACATAGCTAAACAGCCCACGCTATTAGGGCGGGGCTACTACAGCAATATAAAGAGATAGGTAGTGTTTCTGATGCTGAAACCAGGCTATTTAACGCAAAAGTAGGTATCCTGAGCAATTCACTGCATTCTACTTCATGTCACTACAGGGCCTTTTTAACGGCCTTAAAAGAGTATATGCCAGCTTTGTGGCAGTAGAATGGTTGCTACATCTGAGCTCCTGCTGTATGTTTAGCTGTTTTCCGGAGCTGCCCTTTAATGAACCCGGAGTCTCTGTACATTAGGACGCTGTTCCGCATTCTGTGTAATTGGAACTACCCTGAAGCAGCCAGCCAGGCACAGGGCCTGGGACAAGACAGGAGGATTAGCAGCGTAAAATGTATAAAATGTGTAAATGGGAGCAGGGTAACGAATCAGGCCTCGGAATGGACATGAATGGAAAACTGCTGCGGTGCCCAGAGTAATCCACATGGTGACCCCACAAGAAGGGAACACCAGAAACCTAGAATGACTCAGATCAGGGTGACCAGAGAGGACTGAGGTCAATACTTCAAAGGAGTCTGGGAATGCATGCAGCAAACAACATGGCAGAGCCCAATCAGGGAGATTTACTCTCCGCCACAGTCAATTAGATGCAGTAAACTGTCTGAACGCCCGCTAATGTCTGGCCTGGGAGCCTTGGACTGCCGTGTCTGCACTCTGATTCATGTCATTCTATAGTGACAACGCAGCCATACAGGTGATGCTAGAGGCCAAAGTGAGACAGATAAAACTCTCTGCCACAGGCGTAGCTGTTGGGGGGCAAGGGAGGACATTTGTCCCCAGGTGCAGCACTGTGAGGGCACTCAGCACGGCCACTGCACTCCCAAGTGGGTGAGAGGAAGCTCACTGGCTGCCTGAAGTGTCCCCGCCTCTCTACCTCTTTCTGCAATGGAGTGCAGAAGCGTTAATAACAGCAGAAAAAAGGGAGGCACATCTAGCTATCTATTCTATAATTGTAGGACTGTGGCACAGGGAGTCAGAAAATAGGCCCTGCAAGGGATGTAGCCACAGGGGATCCAGAAGCCACAGAGGGCCCCTTGGGGGAAGAAGTTTATTTTCCCTGTCTTGAGAGACTGACAACTAAGGGCACACAGAGAAAAACGTTCTGCTCTCTGCACAATTGTTCTAATGACTGCATCTGCTCAGCTACTGATAAGGAGTCATACAACATTTTGCAGACAAAGATTTGCAGACAGTCCCTATACAGTGTGCAACAGGCTTTTGTGTACAGCGCCCAGCCCCCAGCCTCTCTACCCCCTTCCCAAGTCCTGTGTACTGTAGTGATGCTGGAGGATTCTGCAGCGCCAGTTCTGCTCCATCAGAGATGGACAGAGTGAGTGTAATATGAGGCTGGGAACACACTCGTCTTTCATTTTTTTGTACACCATGTGTGTCTGTATGTGTGAAAACATGCACATTTTATCACAGAAGCTAATGTAATTGATAAAGATAATGTGTGCAGTGCTTCACTGCTGTCTGTTTTCATCTGCATGGGGAAAACACAAGTGAGCACTTGTTAACTTATGAACATTGTTTCTCAGTTTACCTGTGCAGAAATCAAAGGGGAGGGGGGGGGGGGGGGGGCATCCAAAGTTTTGAAGGAGGCCCATTGATTTCTAGTTACGCCCCTGGTACAGAAAGCTGCACAATTATAAGCATATGATTTCTATGTAATATAAGGGACTGCCCACTCAGAAAAAAACATTTACCCTCAGAAAAGGTTGGTAGGTAGCCAGATATAGTAGCCCCAGTATAGGTAGCTAGTATAGTTGCCCCAGTATAGTTAGTGTAGTTGCCCCAGTATATCTAGTATAGTTGCCTGAGTATAGCTAGTATAGTTGCCCCAGTATATCTAGTGTAGTTGCCCCAGTATAGCTAGTATAGTTGTCCCAGTATAGCTAGTGTAGTTGCCCCAGTATAGCTAGTATAGTTGCCTGAGTATAGCTAGTATAGTTGCCCCAGTATATCTAGTGTAGTTGCCCCAGTATAGCTAGTATAGTTGCTCCAGTATAGCTAGTGTAGTTGCCCCAGTATAGCTAGTATAGTTGCCTGAGTATAGCTAGTATAGTTGCCCCAGTATAGCTAGTGTAGTTGCCTCAGTATAGCTAGTGTAGTTGCCCCAGTATAGCTAGTATAGTTGCCTGAGTATAGCTAGTATAGTTGCCCCAGTATATCTAGTATAGTTGCCTGAGTATAGATAGTATAGTTGCCCCAGTATAGCTAGTGTAGTTGCCCCAGTATAGCTAGTATAGTTGTCCCAGTATAGCTAGTGTAGTTGCCCCAGTATAGCTAGTATAGTTGCCTGAGTATAGCTAGTATAGTTGCCCCAGTATATCTAGTGTAGTTGCCCCAGTATAGCTAGTATAGTTGTCCCAGTATAGCTAGTGTAGTTGTCCCAGTATATCTAGTATAGTTGCCCCAGTATAGCTAGTATAGTTGCCCCAGTATAGCTAGTATAGTTGCCCCAGTATAGCTAGTATAGTTGCCCCAGTATATCTAGTATAGTTGCCTGAGTATATCTAGTATAGTTGCTCCAGTATAGCTAGTATAGTTGCCCCAGTATAGCTAGTGTAGTTGCCGCAGTATAGCTAGTGTAGTTGCCCCAGTATAGCTAGTATAGTTGCCCCAGTTTAGCTAGTATAGTTGCCCCAGTATAGCTAGTATAGTTGCCTGAGTATAGCTAGTATAGTTGCCCCAGTATATCTAGTGTAGTTGCCCCAGTATAGCTAGTATAGTTGTCCCAGTATAGCTAGTGTAGTTGTCCCAGTATATCTAGTATAGTTGCCCCAGTATATCTAGTATAGTTGCCCCAGTATAGCTAGTATAGTTGCCCCAGTATAGCTAGTATAGTTGCCCCAGTATATCTAGTATAGTTGCCTGAGTATATCTAGTATAGTTGCTCCAGTATAGCTAGTATAGTTGCCCCAGTATAGCTAGTGTAGTTGCCGCAGTATAGCTAGTATAGTTGCCCCAGTATAGCTAGTATAGTTGCCCCAGTTTAGCTAGTATAGTTGCCCCAGTATAGCTAGTGTAGTTGCCGCAGTATAGCTAGTATAGTTGCCCCAGTATAGCTAGTGTAGTTGCCCCAGTATAGCTAGTATAGTTGTCCCAGTATAGCTAGTGTAGTTGTCCCAGTATATCTAGTATAGTTGCCCCAGTATAGCTAGTATAGTTGCCCCAGTATAGCTAGTATAGTTGCCCCAGTATATCTAGTATAGTTGCCTGAGTATAGCTAGTGTAGTTGCCCCAGTATAGCTAGTATAGTTGCCCCAGTATAGCTAGTATAGTTGCCCCAGTATAGTTAGTATAGTTGCCCCAGTATATCTAGTATAGTTGCTCCAGTTTAGCTAGTATAGTTGCCCCAGTATAGCTGGTATAGTTGCCCCAGTATAGCTAGTGTAGTTGCCGCAGTTTAGCTAGTGTAGTTGCCGCAGTTTAGCTAGTATAGTTGCCCCAGTATAGCTAGTGTAGTTGCCCCAGTATAGCTAGTATAGTTGCCCCAGTATAGCTGGTATAGTTGCCCCAGTATAGCTAGTGTAGTTGCCGCAGTTTAGCTAGTATAGTTGCCCCAGTATAGCTAGTGTAGTTGCCCCAGTATAGCTAGTATAGTTGCCCCAGTATAGCTAGTATAGTTGCTCCAGTATAGCTAGTATAGTTGCCCCAGTATAGCTAGTGTAGTTGCCGCAGTATAGCTAGTATAGTTGCCCCAGTATAGCTAGTATAGTTGCCCCAGTATAGCTGGTATAGTTGCCCCAGTATAGCTAGTGTAGTTGCCGCAGTATAGCTAGTATAGTTGCCCCAGTATAGCTAGTATAGTTGCCCCAGTATAGCTAGTATAGTTGCTCCAGTATAGCTAGTGTAGTTGCCCCAGTATAGCTAGTATAGTTGCCCCAGAATAGCTGGTATAGTTGCCCCAGTATAGCTAGTGTAGTTGCCGCAGTATAGCTAGTATAGTTGCCCCAGTATAGCTAGTGTAGTTGCCCCAGTATAGCTAGTGTAGTTGCTGCAGTATAGCTAGTATAGTTGCCCCAGTATAGCTAGTATAGTTGCCCCAGTATAGCTAGTGTAGTTGCCGCAGTATAGCTAGTATAGTTGCCCCAGTATAGCTAGTGTAGTTGCCCCAGTATAGCTAGTGTAGTTGCCCCAGTATAGCTAGTATAGTTGCCCCAGTATAGCTAGTATAGTTGCTCCAGTATAGCTAGTATAGTTGCTCCAGTATAGCTAGTGTAGTTGCCGCAGTATAGCTAGTATAGTTGCCCCAGTATAGCTAGTGTAGTTGCCCCAGTATAGCTAGTATAGTTGCTCCAGTATAGCTAGTATAGTTGCTCCAGTATAGCTAGTATAGTTGCCCCAGTATAGCTAGTATAGTTGCTCCAGTTTAGCTAGTATAGTTGCACCAGTTTAGCTAGTATAGTTGCCCCAGTATAGCTAGTATAGTTGCCCCAGTATAGCTAGTATAGTTGCTCCAGTATAGCTAGTATAGTTGCTCCAGTATAGCTAGTATAGTTGCTCCAGTTTAGCTAGTATAGTTGCCCCAGTATAGCTAGTATAGTTGCCCCAGTATAGCTAGTATAGTTGCTCCAGTATAGCTAGTATAGTTGCTCCAGTATAGCTAGTATAGTTGCCCCAGTTTAGCTAGTGTAGTTGCCCCAGTATAGCTAGCATAGTTGCTCCAGTTTAGCTAGTATAGTTGCACCAGTATAGCTAGTATCGTTGCCCCAGTATAGCTAGTATAGTTGCTCCAGTTTAGCTAGTATAGTTGCCCCAGTTTAGCTAGTGTAGTTGCCCCAGTTTAGCTAGCATAGTTGCTCCAGTTTAGCTAGTATAGTTGCACCAGTATAGCTAGTATTGTTGCCCCAGTATAGCTAGCATAGTTGCCCCAGTATAGCTAGTGTAGTTGCCCCAGTATAGTTTCCCCAGTATAGCTAGTATAGTTGCCCTAGTATAGCTGGTATAGTTGTCCCAGTATAGCTAGTATAGTTGCCCCAGTATAGCTGGTATAGTTGCCCCAGTATAGCTAGTATAGTTGCCCCAGTATAGGTAGTATAATTGCCCCCAGTATAGCTGGTTTAGTTGCCCCAGTATAGCTGGTATAGTTGCTCCAGTATAGCTAGTATAGTTGCCCCAGTATAGCTAGTATAGTTGCCCCCAGTATAGCTAGTATATTGCTCCAGTTTAGCTAGTATAGTTGACCCAGTATAGCTAGTATAGTTGCCCCAGTTTAGCTAGTATAGTTGCTCCAGTTTAGCTAGTGTAGTTGCCCCAGTATAGCTAGTGTAGTTGCCCCAGTATAGCTAGTATAGTTGCCCCAGTATATCTAGTATAGTTGTTCCAGTTTAGCTAGTATAGTTGCCTCAGTATAGCTAGTGTAGTTTCCCCAGTATAGCTAGTATAGTTGCCCCAGTATAGCTAGTATAGTTGACCAAGTATAGCTAGTATAGTTGCCCCAGTATAGCTAGTGTAGTTGCCCCAGTATAGCTAGTATAGTTGCCCCAGTATATCTAGTATAGTTGCTCCAGTTTAGCTAGTATAGTTGCCCCAGTATAGCTAGTATAGTTGACCCAGTATAGCTAGTATAGTTGCCCCAGTATAGCTAGTGTAGTTGACCCAGTATAGCTAGTATAGTTGCTCCAGTTTAGCTAGTATAGTTGCCCCAGTTTAGCTAGTATCGTTGCCCCAGTATAGCTAGTATAGTTGCCCCAGTATAGCTAGTATAGTTGACCCAGTATAGCTAGTATAGTTGCCCCAGTTTTGCTAGTATAGTTGCTCCAGTTTAGCTAGTGTAGTTGCCCCAGTATAGCTAGTATAGTTGCTCCAGGTTAGCTAGTATAGTTGCCTGAGTATAGCTAGTGTAGTTGCCCCAGTATAGCTAGTATAGTTGCCCCAGTATAGCTAGTATAGTTGCTCCAGTTTAGCTAGTATAGTTGCACCAGTATAGCTAGTATCATTGCCCCAGTATAGCTAGCATAGTTGCCCCAGTATAGCTAGTATAGTTGCCTGAGTATAGCTAGTATAGTTGCCCCAGTATATCTAGTGTAGTTGCCCCAGTATAGCTAGTATAGTTGTCCCAGTATAGCTAGTGTAGTTGTCCCAGTATATCTAGTATAGTTGCCCCAGTATATCTAGTATAGTTGCCCCAGTATAGCTAGTATAGTTGCCCCAGTATAGCTAGTATAGTTGCCCCAGTATATCTAGTATAGTTGCCTGAGTATATCTAGTATAGTTGCTCCAGTATAGCTAGTATAGTTGCCCCAGTATAGCTAGTGTAGTTGCCGCAGTATAGCTAGTATAGTTGCCCCAGTATAGCTAGTATAGTTGCCCCAGTTTAGCTAGTATAGTTGCCCCAGTATAGCTAGTATAGTTGCCTGAGTATAGCTAGTATAGTTGCCCCAGTATATCTAGTGTAGTTGTCCCAGTATAGCTAGTGTAGTTGTCCCAGTATATCTAGTATAGTTGCCCCAGTATATCTAGTATAGTTGCCCCAGTATAGCTAGTATAGTTGCCCCAGTATAGCTAGTATAGTTGCCCCAGTATAGCTAGTATAGTTGCCCCAGTATAGCTAGTATAGTTGCCCCAGTATATCTAGTATAGTTGCTCCAGTATAGCTAGTATAGTTGCCCCAGTATAGCTAGTGTAGTTGCCGCAGTATAGCTAGTATAGTTGCCCCAGTATAGCTAGTATAGTTGCCCCAGTTTAGCTAGTATAGTTGCCCCAGTATAGCTAGTGTAGTTGCCGCAGTATAGCTAGTATAGTTGCCCCAGTATAGCTAGTGTAGTTGCCCCAGTATAGCTAGTATAGTTGTCCCAGTATAGCTAGTGTAGTTGTCCCAGTATATCTTGTATAGTTGCCCCAGTATAGCTAGTATAGTTGCCCCAGTATAGCTAGTATAGTTGCCCCAGTATATATAGTATAGTTGCCTGAGTATAGCTAGTGTAGTTGCCCCAGTATAGCTAGTATAGTTGCCCCAGTATAGCTAGTATAGTTGCCCCAGTATAGTTAGTATAGTTGCCCCAGTATATCTAGTATAGTTGCTCCAGTTTAGCTAGTATAGTTGCCCCAGTATAGCTGGTATAGTTGCCCCAGTATAGCTAGTGTAGTTGCCGCAGTATAGCTAGTATAGTTGCCCCAGTATAGCTAGTGTAGTTGCCCCAGTATAGCTGGTATAGTTGCCCCAGTATAGCTAGTGTAGTTGCCGCAGTTTAGCTAGTATAGTTGCCCCAGTATAGCTAGTGTAGTTGCCCCAGTATAGCTAGTATAGTTGCCCCAGTATAGCTAGTATAGTTGCTCCAGTATAGCTAGTATAGTTGCCCCAGTATAGCTAGTGTAGTTGCCGCAGTATAGCTAGTATAGTTGCCCCAGTATAGCTAGTATAGTTGCCCCAGTATAGCTGGTATAGTTGCCCCAGTATAGCTAGTGTAGTTGCCGCAGTATAGCTAGTATAGTTGCCCCAGTATAGCTAGTGTAGTTGCCCCAGTATAGCTAGTATAGTTGCCCCAGTATAGCTAGTATAGTTGCCCCAGTATAGCTAGTATAGTTGCTCCAGTATAGCTAGTGTAGTTGCCCCAGTATAGCTAGTATAGTTGCCCCAGTATAGCTGGTATAGTTGCCCCAGTATAGCTAGTGTAGTTGCCGCAGTATAGCTAGTATAGTTGCCCCAGTATAGCTAGTGTAGTTGCCCCAGTATAGCTAGTGTAGTTGCCCCAGTATAGCTAGTGTAGTTGCCGCAGTATAGCTAGTATAGTTGCCCCAGTATAGCTGGTATAGTTGCCCCAGTATAGCTAGTGTAGTTGCCGCAGTATAGCTGGTATAGTTGCCCCAGTATAGCTAGTGTAGTTGCCCCAGTATAGCTAGTATAGTTGCCCCAGTATAGCTAGTATAGTTGCTCCAGTATAGCTAGTATAGTTGCTCCTGTATAGCTAGTGTAGTTGCCGCAGTATAGCTAGTATAGTTGCCCCAGTATAGCTAGTGTAGTTGCCCCAGTATAGCTAGTATAGTTGCTCCAGTATAGCTAGTATAGTTGCTCCAGTATAGCTAGTATAGTTGCCCCAGTATAGCTAGTATAGTTGCTCCAGTTTAGCTAGTATAGTTGCACCAGTTTAGCTAGTATAGTTGCCCCAGTATAGCTAGTATAGTTGCCCCAGTATAGCTAGTATAGTTGCTCCAGGTTAGCTAGTATAGTTGCTCCAGTATAGCTAGTATAGTTGCTCCAGTATAGCTAGTATAGTTGCTCCAGTTTAGCTAGTATAGTTGCCCCAGTATAGCTAGTATAGTTGCCCCAGTATAGCTAGTATAGTTGCTCCAGTATAGCTGGTATAGTTGCCCCAGTATAGCTAGTGTAGTTGCCGCAGTATAGCTAGTATAGTTGCCCCAGTATAGCTAGTGTAGTTGCCCCAGTATAGCTAGTGTAGTTGCCCCAGTATAGCTAGTGTAGTTGCTGCAGTATAGCTAGTATAGTTGCCCCAGTATAGCTGGTATAGTTGCCCCAGTATAGCTAGTGTAGTTGCCGCAGTATAGCTAGTATAGTTGCCCCAGTATAGCTAGTGTAGTTGCCCCAGTATAGCTAGTATAGTTGCCCCAGTATAGCTAGTATAGTTGCTCCAGTATAGCTAGTATAGTTGCTCCTGTATAGCTAGTGTAGTTGCCGCAGTATAGCTAGTATAGTTGCCCCAGTATAGCTAGTGTAGTTGCCCCAGTATAGCTAGTATAGTTGCTCCAGTATAGCTAGTATAGTTGCTCCAGTATAGCTAGTATAGTTGCCCCAGTATAGCTAGTATAGTTGCTCCAGTTTAGCTAGTATAGTTGCACCAGTTTAGCTAGTATAGTTGCCCCAGTATAGCTAGTATAGTTGCCCCAGTATAGCTAGTATAGTTGCTCCAGGTTAGCTAGTATAGTTGCTCCAGTATAGCTAGTATAGTTGCTCCAGTATAGCTAGTATAGTTGCTCCAGTTTAGCTAGTATAGTTGCCCCAGTATAGCTAGTATAGTTGCCCCAGTATAGCTAGTATAGTTGCTCCAGTATAGCTAGTATAGTTGCTCCAGTATAGCTAGTATAGGTGCCCCAGTTTAGCTAGTGTAGTTGCCCCAGTATAGCTAGCATAGTTGCTCCAGTTTAGCTAGTATAGTTGCACCAGTATAGCTAGTATCGTTGCCCCAGTATAGCTAGTATAGTTGCTCCAGTTTAGCTAGTATAGTTGCCCCAGTTTAGCTAGTGTAGTTGCCCCAGTATAGCTAGCATAGTTGCTCCAGTTTAGCTAGTATAGTTGCACCAGTATAGCTAGTATTGTTGCCCCAGTATAGCTAGCATAGTTGCCCCAGTATAGCTAGTGTAGTTGCCCCAGTATAGTTGCCCCAGTATAGCTAGTATAGTTGCCCTAGTATAGCTGGTATAGTTGTCCCAGTATAGCTAGTATAGTTGCCCCAGTATAGCTGGTATAGTTGCCCCAGTATAGCTAGTATAGTTGCCCCAGTATAGGTAGTATAATTGCCCCCAGTATAGCTGGTATAGTTGCCCCAGTATAGCTGGTATAGTTGCTCCAGTATAGCTAGTATAGTTGCCCCAGTATAGCTAGTATAGTTGCCCCCAGTATAGCTAGTATATTGCTCCAGTTTAGCTAGTATAGTTGACCCAGTATAGCTAGTATAGTTGCCCCAGTTTAGCTAGTATAGTTGCTCCAGTTTAGCTAGTGTAGTTGCCCCAGTATAGCTAGTGTAGTTGCCCCAGTATAGCTAGTATAGTTGCCCCAGTATATCTAGTATAGTTGCTCCAGTTTAGCTAGTATAGTTGCCTCAGTATAGCTAGTGTAGTTGCCCCAGTATAGCTAGTATAGTTGCTCCAGTATAGCTAGTATAGTTGACCAAGTATAGCTAGTATAGTTGCCCCAGTATAGCTAGTGTAGTTGCCCCAGTATAGCTAGTATAGTTGCCCCAGTATATCTAGTATAGTTGCTCCAGTTTAGCTAGTATAGTTGCCCCAGTATAGCTAGTGTAGTTGCCCCAGTATAGCTAGTATAGTTGCCCCAGTATAGCTAGTATAGTTGACCCAGTATAGCTAGTATAGTTGCCCCAGTATAGCTAGTGTAGTTGACCCAGTATAGCTAGTATAGTTGCTCCAGTTTAGCTAGTATAGTTGCCACAGTTTAGCTAGTATCGTTGCCCTAGTATAGCTAGTATAGTTGCCCCAGTATAGCTAGTATAGTTGACCCAGTATAGCTAGTATAGTTGCCCCAGTTTTGCTAGTATAGTTGCTCCAGTTTAGCTAGTGTAGTTGCCCCAGTATAGCTAGTATAGTTGCTCCAGGTTAGCTAGTATAGTTGCCTGAGTATAGCTAGTGTAGTTGCCCCAGTATAGCTAGTATAGTTGCCCCAGTATAGCTAGTGTAGTTGCCCCAGTATAGCTAGTATAGTTGCCCCAGTATAGCTAGTATAGTTGACCCAGTATAGCTAGTATAGTTGCCCCAGTATAGCTAGTGTAGTTGACCCAGTATAGCTAGTATAGTTGCTCCAGTTTAGCTAGTATAGTTGCCCCAGTTTAGCTAGTATCGTTGCCCCAGTATAGCTAGTATAGTTGCCCCAGTATAGCTAGTATAGTTGACCCAGTATAGCTAGTATAGTTGCCCCAGTTTTGCTAGTATAGTTGCTCCAGTTTAGCTAGTGTAGTTGCCCCAGTATAGCTAGTATAGTTGCTCCAGGTTTGCTAGTATAGTTGCCTGAGTATAGCTAGTGTAGTTGCCCCAGTATAGCTAGTATAGTTGCCCCAGTATAGCTAGTGTAGTTGCCCCAGTATAGCTAGTATAGTTGCCCCAGTATAGCTAGTATAGTTGACCCAGTATAGCTAGTATAGTTGCCCCAGTATAGCTAGTGTAGTTGACCCAGTATAGCTAGTATAGTTGCTCCAGTTTAGCTAGTATAGTTGCCCCAGTTTAGCTAGTATCGTTGCCCCAGTATAGCTAGTATAGTTGCCCCAGTATAGCTAGTATAGTTGACCCAGTATAGCTAGTATAGTTGCCCCAGTTTTGCTAGTATAGTTGTTCCAGTTTAGCTAGTGTAGTTGCCCCAGTATAGCTAGTATAGTTGCTCCAGGTTAGCTAGTATAGTTGCCTGAGTATAGCTAGTGTAGTTGCCCCAGTATAGCTAGTATAGTTGCCCCAGTATAGCTAGTGTAGTTGCTCCAGTATAGCTAGTATAGTTGCCCCAGTATAGCTAGTATAGTTGACCCAGTATAGCTAGTATAGTTGCCCCAGTATAGCTAGTGTAGTTGACCCAGTATAGCTAGTATAGTTGCTCCAGTTTAGCTAGTATAGTTGCCCCAGTTTAGCTAGTATCGTTGCCCCAGTATAGCTAGTATAGTTGCCCCAGTATAGCTAGTATAGTTGACCCAGTATAGCTAGTATAGTTGCCCCAGTTTTGCTAGTATAGTTGCTCCAGTTTAGCTAGTGTAGTTGCCCCAGTATAGCTAGTATAGTTGCTCCAGGTTAGCTAGTATAGTTGCCTGAGTATAGCTAGTGTAGTTGCCCCAGTATAGCTAGTATAGTTGCCCCAGTATAGCTAGTATAGTTGCTCCAGTTTAGCTAGTATAGTTGCCCCAGTATAGCTAGTGTAGTTGCCCCAGTATAGCTAGTGTAGTTGCCCCAGTATAGCAAGTATAGTTGCTCCGGTTTAGCTAGTATAGTTGCCCCAGTATAGTTGCTATATTACCTTCTGAGCTGGCGGCCCCTTCCTCTATGTTCCTTCCCAGCCTCCCTCGCCTCTGTCATAGAATACTTCAGACAGTTAGAGCAGCACGACCCGGCTGCTGTGCAGAGGAATCAGACTAGTGGTTCCCCAGGTAGGGGCAGTACACAGGAAGTACTTACTTCCTGTATAATGCCACTGAAGAAGTCCGCTGTCCTGCTTCCTCTGCACAGCAGCCAGGTCGCACTGCTGTGACTGTCTGAAGTATTCTATGACAGAGGCGAGGGGGCCGGGGAGGAACATAGAGGAAGCGGCCACCAGCTCAGAAGGTAACAGAGCGGCGGCCGCGGGGAGGGAGGGGGTAGGGCAGGATGCACAGTCTCTCCTCCCAGGGCTTCCATGTCTGTCTGTGCCACCATCTCTATCTCCAGGTTGTGGGCGCTTATGCGGTACAGGCTCAGGGTCGTCTGTCTTTGGGATAGTGCAGCCTCTCCAGATATGGGGCCAATGTGCATTCCCTCTGCAGTGATTGGTAGACGGTGAGTTTCTGGGAGTTGTGTTGTACCTCCTGTCGCTCCTCCTGTCCTTTAGACATTGCCGGGACAAGGTCCTCCAGCACCAAAGAGAGACACCAAAGTGCACGCCTCCATCCCTCCCACCCCAGCTGTCACACACTGATTGCTATTAGACTAAGAGGCACCCCAGGGCTCCCAACCCCCCCCACCCCCCCAACACCTTCATCTCTAGTTATCTGGCTTGCAGTCACCGCCATGTATCCCCTTTTCTTATTTCTCTATGCTTCAAACACAATACGGTAATGATAGTTGAGTGAGTTGTGTGCCCCCTCCTACACTGCGCCCTGATGTTGGGCATATACGAGTCGATCCGGCGGCTCGGTTAGCCGCTGGATCGACTCCCGCCGCGTCCCCGCGTTCGCCCGGATCAATTCCCGCTCGTCCTCGCCAGTGCTTCTTATCTCCCGCTCGATTCGCTGCTATTGTCCGCCCACAGGGATCAAGCACGGAATCGATCCCCGCAGTGATCGGACACGTCGGGTAATTATCAATTGAGCTATCATGCTCGATTGATAAGCCTGTGTGACTGCCGTGTATGCCCAGCATGAGGCTGGAGCCTGTCTCGCCTCTGCCTTGTCCCGGCTCTGCCTCTAGGTATCGTTCCTTGTATCGTTCTATCGCCCTTTTATTTGGGCTTTTGTCAGGCTATGTTGGTGGTCTCTCCAGGGAAGCAAAAATCAATTCTGCATTATTCCACAGAAAGAAGTATGACCTGTTTCAATATATGCACAGTATAAATTCACTTATCTTCAAAGGTTATCATTCCTTTTCGAAAACACGGAACATAGCGTGCAAAGCATGTCGTGAATTTAACCCAAAGGAATGAGATCATCCAAACACCATCCTCGTCTCATGGAAGCAATATTGGGCATTAAGTTTCCAAATGATGAGAATTCTTTTTTCCCCCTCCCTTTTATTGGGTATTGTAAGTGTCAAATTCCTATAACAAAATACGCAGGCTCTTCAAGCGAGCATCTTCTGTCAATTATCGCTGCTTTATGGAGTGTTAAAAGGCTACATTTTCTCCATTCCCCAATCTGCAATGATGGATCTAGCTCCGAAGTATCTGTGCAATGCGGACCAGATGTCAGCCAATAAGGCCACTCTCTTGGTCTTATTATCTTTAAGGGGTACAAAAAAAAAGCCTTATGTAACACATAAATAATATCACCGGAGGAGTCTTTACAGATCGGTGTGTGCCCTCTGCAAATCAGAACAATCAAAGGGATAAGGTTTCTAGAAAGGGGGTGTTTTTTTTCCCCAAAGAACATCTGTGTGCTGCAGTATAAAAATTCACAGAAATTTTAAAGTATTTTTAAGAGTTCGTCGGTGACTCCATGTTTTACAGTGAGTTTCACGGTGCTGATGGACAGCAAAAAAGCACACACAAAACAGAGAAAAATATAATGGAAAATGTGTCCCTCAAAAGGGATCTGAGCTCTATAGACTACTAAGATATAATTTCTTTGTTTTCTTAAAATGTGGTAGTGATTAGCATTCGCACCTTGCAGCTGAAGGGTGGTGAATTCACCGCCCTCAACCTACTTTCTCTACCGTAACACAAAAGTTTGCCTTCTTGACCACCCTGGTGTTCAATTAATAGCTGCCATGCGGCCACGGGTGGTTTTTAAAAAAAAAAAGTGTTGAAGCTGGTGTAGCTAGCACTAGGCTAGTTACACTTTCACCCCAAATCCCCCGGTACTGTTCCCCCCTCCGATTGCCGCCGGTAATATTTACCTGGCCGCGTTCCCGCGATGGCCGAGACTTTCGCCATAGCTTCAAGCGTTGCTATGGCGATGATCGGGCATGACGTCTGACGTCATCGACGTCATGCGCAATTCCGATCGCCGCCATAACGACCCCTGGAGGCTATGGAGAGGCTGCGCGGGCTCCGGGGGTTATGTATTCCGCGGTGATCGGTGGCGGAACGGAGAGGCCAGGTTGTGATCGGGGGGTGGGGGGGAGGGGGAGGGTTGGCGGTGATGTAGCTAGCCAAGTGCTAGCTACACACCCCACAATTTTTTTTTTAAAAAAGACCCTCCAGGGGCTGAGCAATCCACCGCGGCGGTAATGGATGAACTGAGCTCATCATTATCACCAAGGTGGTTAAAGCGGAACTGAAGATCTTCAAAAAATAAAGAGTTTCACTTACCTGCAGCCATCCCGCACCGGTCCTCCACAATCCTCCGTTCTCCCGACACCAGCTACTTTTGGTTTTGCCGACTGCACACCTATGCAGCTCTGGCCAAGCGTATCCTTTTTCCGTGCTCCTGTCTGCAATAGCGCTATTATGGACTGGAACGCGAAGAAGGATACACGTGGCCAGAGCCGCGCAGGTGCAGTGGCCCAACGGCGAAACCAAAAGTAGCTGGTGGCGGGAGAATAGAGGACCGGCACAGGACAGGACGGCTGCAGGGGGCTTGCAGAAGCCTCAGGTAAGTGAAACTCTTTTTTTTTAGAAGATCTTCAGTTCCGCTTTAAAACAGAAGGTATTTGAAATAATTCTGGTTGGAGTGAGCATATGATATCTCCCACAATGCATCACTGCTGACTATGCAAATCATCCTTTGTTGTCCCTGTAAGCTAACCACACCTCCAGATCCGCTGGAATGCAATGATGTGTCAGCTTATTAATTGTACAGAGCCACAATAATACGACATGCATACATACGGTTTCGGATTGGTCTGTACAAGCTCATGTGTGATAGCTTCCCATGGTGGACTGAAAAAGGCCCCCTTATAGAACATCCTGAAGCAAAGATAGAGAGCAAATCATACTACTATAATTGAACAGGTGTGCTCCGCACATTTCTCAGCTGGTTGTCCATTGTCCTGACCTTAAACTCAGAAGATCAATTGACCAACTCTATTACTTATCTTTTAAGGCCGCCAGTCGTCAGATGGGGACATCAAACGGACAGGATGAATCTTTCTTGTGCTTTCTCCCATTTACGACAGAAATAAGCTGATCGCTGAGGCCGATTTGCTTTCCAAGTCTTTGTACGCACTCGCCGCTGCTTTCCACGTTGATTGGGTCTTATTAAATGTTTGCCTGAATGAACTCCGATCGAGCTGTGCTAATCAAAGACATGCGGATTGTTCATTACACATCATGTAACAAGTCTGATTGTATCTGACATTTTATATCGTCTCGAGATTTTTTTTTCTCTTACTCCCCCTTGTTTATAATGTAGTCATTTCCAAAGGGCTCAGCCAATATTCCTCAGCTAACCATTCTTGACATGATGTATTCATTACTTTGCCGCTATTAGCCCTGGTTTGTATCAATTTCACTATTTGAACGCTTTTATTTACTTGACGTTACCCTGTGTCTTTGACTGTTGATGGACAACTTGGAGTAACGTGGTCTTTAATTAGCATCATCTGCAATTCATGCAGGTTAATAAGAAAAAAAAAAACGTTTTAGTTGCTTTAGAATGCTAAAAAGGCAGAAGTGATTGAATGGAAGTTGAGTGTCGGGATTTTGAAGAGCTTCTAAGGATCAGTAGAAGTCATTGACCATTGAAGCAATGTTCTTTATCCTTGAGTCATCCCCATTCTTAGAAGATAGTGGAGTCAGTGGGGCTGAGTTTTTAAGAGTGGAATATAGGGATGGTCGGAATAGCTGGATTCGGAAACCACCAAAATTCTGAATTTGTATGTAGATAGAAAAAAACAAAGTCTTGTAAAAGTAATACCTTTTAATGGTTAACTGATAAAGTTAAATAATGCAAGCTTTCTGTGATCTAGCCCCCCTTCTTCAGGCATATTTCCAGATGTTAGCTGTAGTAAAACACTGATGCAGGTAAATATCAAACACGTAGATGGCAGTTGTGCTGGTTGCTGTTTAGCAGTTAGACGTCAGGTGATCAGCAGGCTGGAGCCAGTGAGCTCATGCAAGCAAACATGAAATCTAGCAGGTTTCTGAAGATCATGAAGCCAAGTAAATCATGTTGCATAAGGAGTCATGAATCCCATTCCACAATTTAAACCCTCTGTTAATGTCTTAAACATCTTCATAAATTTGTACTCAGAAATCTTTCTGAATGTGTATGTGAAATGCAGAATGAATTCTGAATTTCATGGATTCAGAGTTTGCATTACGAAATCATAAAAGTGTTATTTATTGCAAGTATAATTTTGCATTAACCATGACGTTAAAGCACACCTGAAGTGATAAAACTCACTTCAGGTTTGCTACTTAACCCTTTGGGGACCGGCTGCCTAACCCCCCTTAAGGACTAGTCAAATTTGCATTGGGGGGGGGGGGGGGGGGGTTGGGGAGGTCAGGGAGCTAGATCACTGCAGGGGCTTGCTAGGCATTGTGTCCCATGTGGCCAGGTGTCCCCCCTGTATGCTTCAGCCTTTACTCACCTCCCAGGCTCCAGCAATGAGCCGCTGTGGACCCCTCTGCTCTTGCCGGCATCCCCGCTCGTACTGCCACTCAGTTCTGGGTCGTGGCTTCATGATGTCATCAAACCAGGACCCAGCACTGACATCAGAGCGAGCTGGGATGCTGGTCAGAGTGGAGGGGAGCGCCGATCGCCGTGGGAACAGCAGAAAGGTGAGTGGATCCTCTTTCTCCCCCCCCCCCCCCCACCACCGCAGCTGTCACAGTGATCACTATGATCCACCGGCGATCATAGTGATCACGTGATCAGAAGCCATACGCGATGGCTTCTGATCACTGAAGGGAGATGTCAGCTGTCAAATGACAGCTTAATTTCCGCTCTCGGGTGCGCATGATCGCGTCGGGAGCAGAAAACGGCGGGTCGTGTAGATCCTACGCCACATCAGGCTAGAACAGCCACAAGTGCAGCGTAGGATCTAATATAGGCGGTCCCCAAAAGGTTAAAGAGGAACTGTATTGAAAATTACATAACAATAAAATTGCTTATTGTTTACAATATTCATGTATAGACTATTAAGTCAGTGTAAAATCTGTCCTCTCCCTGATTTACATTCTGAAATGTATCTCTGGTGGTGACATCTTTAGTTCTGTCAGGTGATCAGCACGGAATGTTCGTTACTGAGAGTTCTATGCACAGAGGGAGATACTGCTTGCTTGGCAGTTGGAAAAAGCTGTTATTTCCCACAATGCAATGAGGTTCGCAGGCAGCAAACTGTCAGGACCATGGTCAGGACATCACTTTGTGGGAGGGAGGGGTTTCACCCAGGCGCGGAGCTAGGGGGGGTCGGGGTAGGACACGTGCCCCGGGGCACTAGGTCCCCAAGGGCGCCCAGCTGAGCTGCGTTTTTTTTTTTTTTGGGACAGCGCTGCCGCCCCCGCTCCACATCCGGCCCTGCTGTGCATTGGATGCTACATCGCGCCCGCTTATCCAAACTGCGATGCCACCCCACTCTGCTCTACATCTCTCAGACTCTGTCGGCATTACAACCCCTGTGACAGTCAGGGGGAAGGGGCGGTGTGCGTAAACTTCCGTCGGGGCTCTCTAGGTACAGTGTGTAGCCGCTTAAGCATGAGCTTTATCTTCGGAGAGGCTTGACAGGGAGCAGGCTTCAGCTGTTTCGCGCTGCTACAGCTCCAGCTGGAGAGAGAGTGTGGGATGTCCCCCCACCTCAAGAGGAAACTTCAAAGGCTGCCTGCCCTGGCAAAGTATTTTTTTTTCTTCTTTGGGCTGTTGGATTGTCCGGAGGTTAGAGAGGGGGGAGGGGGCATTGTACAATGTGTGTACATTGTGGTGTGTGCCAGAGTATGTGTGTGTGTACACTGTGTACAGTGTGTGTATGTGTGTGTACAGTGCGTGCCAGAGTGTGTTTTGTGTCCCCACAGTGTGTGCCAGAGTGTGTGTGTCCACAGTGTGTGTGTGCCAGAGTGTGTGTGTCCACAGTGTGTGTGTGCCAGAGTGTGTGTGTCCACAGTGTGTGGGTGTCCCAAAGTGTTTGTGTGTATATGTGTGTGTGTGTACTGTGTGTGTGTACCCACAGTGTGAGCATGCGTGTCTTTGTGTCCACAATTTGTGTGCCAGAGCTTGTGTACCTACAGTGTGTCTCAAAGTGTGTGTGTGTGTGTGTGTGTGTGTGTATTTGTGTCAGAGTATGTATGTGTGTGTGTGTTTTGTTTTTTTTAAAAGGCATGCTTTCTGGGGAAAGGAAGGGGGTTGTTGTGGGTTGAGGAGGTATTGTCCAGGCCATTGGCTGCTTAGGAGAAGCACCCCTGGGTAAAAGAAAGGGTAGTCGGGTGCCGCAGCCGCTGCTCTGGTCTGGACCAGACCAGAGTAGCGGCAAATACATTGCGCGCTGCGACGAGACGGAGGTAAGTTCCGCCCGCCGCTGCCAGCCACCCGTACATTACTTCTGGAGGGGACAGCGAGGGAGGGAGAGCCCCCTAAGGTGAGGGAAGGGGGGAGATGGCCCCCCTTCCTCACCACTGCTCACAGCTCCCTCCACTGCGCTGGTCCCCTCCTGCTGGGGGGCACACCTGACTACCTATTCTGGGGACATATACCCCCTGGCTACATATACTGGGCACATATACCCCTGGCTACATATACTGGGCACATATACCCCTGGCTACATATATACTGGGCACATATACCCCCTGACTACATATACTGGGCACATATACCCCTGGCTACATATACTGGGCACATATACCCCTGGCTACCTGTTCTGTGGACATCTCTACCCCTGGCTACCTGTTCTGGGGACATCTATACCGCTGGCCACCTATTCTGGGGACATCTATACTGCTGGCCACCTATTCTGGGGACACCTATAGACCTGGGGCTACCTATTTTTGGGGAACCACTGCTGTCAGATTGAGTGTATTTTGGGGAACTGCTGCCAGGTGAGAGGTGTCTACCATATTAAGGGGGCATCTGCCTATTTATGTGAAATGCTGTCTATTTATGTGCCTCATGACTGCTGAATTTGTCTTGTTGGGGGCCTCATGGTTACTGAATTTGTCTTGTTGGGGGCCTCATGAATTGTTGGGGGTTCTCAAGATCGCTGAATTTGTCTTGTTGGGGGCCTCATGATTTCTAAATTTGTCTTGTTGGTGGCCTCATGATTGCTGAGTTGGTCATGTTGGGGGCCTCATGATTGCTCAATTTGTCTTGATGGGGGGGGGGGCTCATGATTGCTGAATATGTCTTGGAACATGCTGGAAGGTACATACTGAGGGAGGGTGGGTGAGCGTGAGCCTGCTAACTTCCTGTACATTTGGCTCCACCCATAACCACGCCCACAATTAATATGTGGTCATGCCTCTTTTTGGCGCGGCGCACCCTTCACCTTAGGGGGCGCATTAACAGTCTTTGTCCCCGGGCGCTGAAAGCCCTAGCTACGCCTCTGGTTTCACCAGAATATCAGGCATACAGATGTCCCTGATGATCTATTTGAGAAAAGGTAAAGATTTCTCCTGGGGAAAGGAGTATCAGCTACTGATTGGAATGAAGTTCAGTCCTTGGTTAAAGTTCCTCTTTAACTACTGTAAGTACAGGGAATGCTCTGGATAATATAGAACCTTCCTGTTTTTCCATTAGGCCCATCGTTCCTGTACCTTCCCCGGTTGTAGTATCCTAGATAGGCTCTTATTTTGGCTAAACAAATATCACCACCCACTTTGGGGAAAAGAAAACAAGAGGATGTTCATGCAGCGAATCACAACTTTATTAACCCACTTCAGCCTACAGTGTTTTTTCACCTTATGCATCCGAGAAACTTTCACCTCCCATTCATTCGCCATTAACTTTATCACTACTTATCATCACACTGAAATGATCTATATCTTGTTTTTCCACCACCATTTAGGCTTTCTTTGGGTGGTACATTTTACTAAGAATTATTTTATTCTAAATCCATTTTAACAGGAAGAAAAAATTGGGAAAAAAAAACATTATTTCTCAGTTTTTGGCCATTATAGTTTGAAATTAATACATGCTACTGTAATTAAAACCCATGTATTTTATTTGCCCATTTGTCCTGGTTATTACACCGTTTAAATTATGTCCCTATCACAATGTATGGCGCCAATATTTTATTTGGAAATAGAGGTGCAGTTTTTCAATTTGCGTCCATCACTATTTACAAGCTTATAATTTAAAATAGTAATATACTTTCTTGACATGCATATTAAAAAAGTTCATATCCTTAGATAACTATTTATGTTGTTTATTTTTTTATTGTAATTTTTAAAAAAAATTTTTATTAAACATTTTATTTGGGTAATTTTTGGTGTGGGGGTAAACAGTTAATTTTAAATGTAATAACATGTATTTATTTACAAAAAAAATGTTTTGGGATGTAGTTTTACTATTTGGCCACAAGATGGCCACAATGAAAAAAAATGTTTTTGTCCTGGAAGCGAACGCTCTCGTTTCCAGGAACCATAAAGAGGACGAGAAACTTTTTTTTTTGCGCAGAAAGTCAGTTTTTCTGCCGGGGATTTAGATCAATGAATGGGAACCATGTTCCCATTCATTGATCTTGGGGCTAACGGAAAGCGGCGTGAGCGCGCATGATCACGCACCTGGCACAGCAGCAGCGGGGCAGGCTATCTGGACGATTAAGTGGTTAATGAAAAATGTAACAAACCGTGCAATAATTTAATGTGTCCTACATGTGAATGTATGGATATAATAGAGACCCTGAATACCCCAAACTGCTCCCTTTTTCACACTTAAACACCTCTAACAATGCACACACGTGACCCCAGTACAGTGGTCTAGCAATAGGGGATTATGTAACGGGATACAGAGGAGCCAGAAGAATAAAAAATTCTAAAAAGTTTAAAATTTGTGGAGGCAGTGGTGGACTTAACTCCTCCAAACGCACACAAGACATGCCAACAAAGTTTAGCAGAACAAATTTATTTATATACTCCAGGGGAAAATGCAACGCGTTTCGCAGGTATGTCCCCACTTCATCAGGCAATAGGTAGGAGTAGGTACAGTGCAGGTCTGTAGCTGGGCCAAGTTGTCTTTGAGGTAACCCTGCTTTGTGAGTGTATTTGTATTTACTCTACCAACTTCATCCCATATTACCAGTACATACTGCACTGTATTTGGCTCTTGGTGTCCCTATTTCTGTTCTCTTAGCAATAGGGGATGCAGAGGTTGTGAGCGCATCGGGGCCCTTGAACCAGAGGGGCCCTGCCTCAACTGCAGTATTAGCTATTCAATGGTACTATGCTGGTAATGATCAATTCTAAATACGGTATGCTTTGAATAGTGGTGGTATCATTGGCAAGCTGTTCCTGTCCTCTGCGTCCACCTCTCATTCGGTGGATGTCGTTGGCAAATGGCAGGTTTTTGTTGTGCGATTTGAATTGTTAAGTATAGAATGCCTGGGGGGCCCAATATAAAACTTACACAGGGGACCAAAGCTTCTTAGCAACTCCACTGCCCCAGCGGTTAAGCTTTGAATAGTTTATAAAGATGTTTCCCTTCAAAACCATGAAAAGTTGGGGGTACCACAGAATGTATGGGTGGCTGGATGGTGTAATGGTTAAGGGCTCTGCCTCTGATACAGGAGACCAGGGTTTGAAACTCAGCTCTGCCTGATCAGTAAGCCAGCACCTATTCAGCAGGAGACCTTAGGCAAGTCTCCCTAACACTACTACTGCCTATAGAGTGCGCCCTAGTGGCTGCTGCTCTGGCGCTTTGAGTCCGCCAGGAGAAAAGCACGATATAAATGTTATTTATCTTTGTCTATGAAGGTAGGCAGCTTATTTTGATACATGCAACCTCAAACACCACTTACGCTTATTTCAATTTGCATGCATTTTGCATTTTTGCAAAATACAGGAACTTTATCAGAACTTTATCAGTCTTATCAATCTCACACTTTAGTCACTTCTGGAACTATCTGTAAAAGAAACAAAGAATACAATAAGCTGATTTTTGCACGTAGGAACCAATAATGACACTGACAAAATGTCATCAAGATACCATGATAACATCCACGTGTTAATTAAAACTGAAAGTTAACCTGAACCAAGTAAAATTATTTAAAATAAACACATGATCTAACTGCCAATGAATATTACATACTCACCTCACCATCAGTTCCTTTCAGAAGGTCCCCTTTTTTTTTTTTACAAGTTTCCTTCCATTTCTGACAAGATTGTGTCAGAACTGAACTATATTAGTTGCTGTGAGTTATATATCAGTTGCTGTCAGTTATAACTGAAAGGACAACTGATGAGCAAGTTAATGTCCATGTTTCCCTAAGGCTGAAGTAGGCAATGTTACAGTATAACTGTGTGCTGACCAGGAAGCTGTTATGGGGTAATGGCCATTTATAAAATGGAGGATGGAGAATTCCATTGATCACAGTGGACAGACAGAACGCAGGAGAGGAGGAAGAGATTGATAAGTAGACTACATGGGAGGTAAGTATGACATGTGTATGGTTATTTTGACTTTTAATTTTCAGTTCAGGTTTTCTTTAATACACATTTTAAAAACAATATGGTACATTCCTTCCAAATTGAGAACTTGAACTACTTTTTATTCCCTTAAATCACAACGGTGACCTAAGTTCTATTTTTGTTGATTGTTAGGTGGTCCAAAAATCAAGACTCCCATTGGAGTTTGAAAGTCTTGTAATGAGGCAATATATATGATCGTATGCCCTAACACCCCATGCATCTGGCTTAAATGTACACATTAACAGATTTATAACAAAGTAGTGAGCACAGATAGCAGAAAAAGGTTCTTGTAAAAGCATTACATTATTAATTTTTACCAAGTCCCCTGAACATAGCAAAGGCCAAACATTGCAGATATTAATCTTCGGAGAGCTATATAGGTTACGCTTCCCTTTCGGAAAATAGGCGCGTCTAAAAATCAGCGTAACTTATTCCACATATGTTTGTACAAATATAAACGTATAATTTATCCTGAGTAGACCGCTCCTGAAATTTAGACCTTCCAAACGAATAGCGAAGTGTGCAACAAGGGGAACTTTATAGCCGGCAAAGGCCAGTGATAAATTGGCAAGTGGAAAGGAGAATAATCCGGATGGTGAGTCAGATTAGGCGTGGAAAGGCACGCACTTGATGAACGACGGAAATTTCACTTACATGAAAAGGGAACGCTAAGTGTGCTACTTAAGAGCCATTAAGCAAAGAAAATAATTTATAATGTAAATGAGCCTGGAGAAATGTAGTCCCTCTTAATGGCTGCCAATTTGGAAACGAGGATTTGGCACCATTGCGGCAACACGCAAAAGCGTAATCAAAAAAACAAGCAGATTGTAGACTTTGCGCTCGGTGAAAGCAAATCATTATCCGTGAGTGATGATGGAGGAAATCAATCAATTATGACTTATTGATTATATTAATAGAATGATATAATGTCACTTTCAAGGATAGAGATAGTATAAAAAAAAATCTGTACCGTGTTAGCCAAACAAATTATGTAGGTAGTAAAAACAAAGTCTTGTAAAAGTAATACCTTTTAATGGCTAACTGATTAAGTTAAAGAGAAACCGTGACCAGGAATTGAACTTCATCCCAGTCAGCAGCTGATACCCCCTTTCCCATGAAAAATCTTTACCTTTTCTAAAACGGATCATCAGGGGGCTCTGTATGGCTGATATTGTGGTGAAACCCCTCCCACAGTGTGATGTCAAGACCAGGGTGCTGACATCACACTGTGGGAGCCATGTTGCATTGTGGGAAACAGCTGTTTCCAACTGCTAAAAAATGCATCATCTCTTTCCACAGACATCACCTGCCAGCAGTAAAGATGTCGCCCATGTGATGAATGTCTGAAATTAAGTCAGGGAGAGGAAAGATTTTACAATGGGCAAACATTGACTAAATAATTTATAAATACCTAGCTGATGACCCGGCGTTAGCCGGGTATGTATTTGGCTGGTGTTGGCTCCGCCCAATTTTTCTAACCCTAACACACAATTACTCAATGACCAAGTTTGTGAGCTTTGGCATCAATAATTTGTATAGTCCCATAGAAATTAAACAAATCAGATTAGCTGCCTGTGACTCCACCCCTCTCCAGCATTTGAACCCCAATTACCCAATGACCAACTGTAGCAGGTTTGAGGCATCTGCTATTAGCAGTGTAAAAATGGCAGCAATTTAAATATTCCCCTTGAAAATCAACAGGTGAATTTTGATTCGCTATTGTAAGCTCCACCCACTTCCCTGAATATTAATCTCAGTCACCCAGTGACCACACGGGCAAAGTTTGAGAACCCTGCCATTAACAGTGTAAGAATGTCTGCAGTTTATATTTTCCTAGTGAAATTTGTTTTTGGCTCTGTCCACTTTTTTGTAACCTGGACACACAGTCACTCAATGACCAAGTTTGTGAGCTTTGGCCTCCTTGGCATCAATCATTTGTTTTTTTTTCCCCATCAAAATAAAACAAATCTGATTGGCTGTTTGTGGCTCCGCCCCATTTTCTGAATTTGAACCCCAGTGACCCAATAACGAACTGTACCAAGTTTAAGGCTTGTGCCATTAACAGAGAATGGCAGCAAATTAAATATTCCCCTTGAAAATCAACAGGCAAATTTTGATTGGCTTTTTTAGGCTCCACACACTTTTCTAAATATTAATCCCAGTCACCCAGTGCCTATCTGTGCAAAGTTTGAGAGCCCTGTCATTAACAGTGAAGAAGAGCTGCAGTTTACATTTTCCAAGAGAAATCTGTTTTTGTAACCTTGACACACAGTCACTCAATGACCAAGTTTGTAAGCTTTCGGGTTCCTGGCATCAAAACTGTGTGAATGGAAGTAGTTTATCCAGCAAAGAAATCTGATTGGCTGTTTGTGACTCTGCCCCTTTAGTGAATTTGAACCCCAGTCACTTAATGACCGACTGAAGCAGGGTTGAGGCCTCTGCCATTAACAGTGTAAGAATAGCAGCAGTTTCAATATTCCCCTTGAAAATCAATAGGTGAATTTTGATTGGCTGTTATATGCTCCACCTGCTTTTCTGAATATTAATCCCAGTCACCCGGTGACCAACTGTGTGCAGTTTGAGAACCCTGCCATTAACATTGTAAGAAAAGCTGCAGTTTATATTTTCCCATGTAAAAAGTTAGTTGTTTTTGGCTCCGCCCACTGTTTGTAACTTTGACATACAGTCACTCAATTACCAAGTTTATAAGCTTTGGGGTCCTTGGCATCAATAAGTTGCATTTTTCCATTGAAATTAAACAAATCTGATTGGCTGTTTGTGGCCCATCCCCTTTACAGAATGTAAACCCCAGTCTCCCAGTTACTGACTGTACCAGATTTGAGGCATCTGCCATTAAGAGTGCAAGAATGGCAGCAATGTTAATATTCCCCTTAAAAATCAATAGGTGAATTTTGATTGGCTGTTGTAGGCTCCATCCACTTTCTGGAATACTAATCCCTGTCATCCAGTGACCAACTGTGTCAAGTTTGAGAACCCTGCCAAGGCTGCCAATGACAGAATGGCTGAAATCAATCTAACAAATCGGATTGTCTGTTTGTGGCTCTGCCATTAACAGTGTAAGAATGGTAGCAATGTAAATATCCCCTTTGAAAAATCAAAAGGTATTTTGATTGGCTGTTGTAGGCTCCCCCCACTTTCTAGATATTAATCCCAGTCACCCAGTGGCCAACTGTGTCAAGTTTGGGAACCCTGCCATTAACAGTGTAAGAATGGCTGCAGTTTATATTTTCCCATGTAAAAAAAATGTAGTTGTTGACGCCGCCCACTTTTTCTAACCTTGACATACAGTCTCTCAATTATCAAGTTTATGAGCTGTAGGGTCCTTGGTATCAATCATATGTATGTTTGAAATTATGCAAATCTGTTTGTGGCTCCACCCCCCTACTAAATTTGAACCCCAGTGACTAACTGTACCAGGTTTGAGGCATCTGCTATTAACAGTGTAAGAAAGGCAGCAATTTAAATATTCCCTATGAAAATCAAAAGGTGAATTTTAATTGGCTGTTTTAGGCTCCACCTATTTTCCTGAATATTAATCCCAGTCACCCCGTGACCAACTGTGCAAATTTTGAGAACCCTGCCATTAACAGTGTAAGAATAGCTGCAGTTTATATTTTCCCAGTGGAATATGTTTTTGGCCCCGCCCACTCTTTTTGTAACCTTGACACACAGACACTCAATGACCAAGTTTGTGAACTTTCAGGTTCCTGGCATCAAAAATGTGTGAATGGAAGCTGTTTATCTAGCAAGGAAATCTGATTGGCTGTTTGTGACTCCACCCCTTTTGGTGAATTTGAACCCCTTCACCCAATGACTGACTAGTGCAAGTTTGAAGCCTCTGCCATAAAGAGTGTAAGAATGGCAGCAGTTTCAATATTCCTCTTGAAAATCAATAGGTGAATTTTGATTAGCTGTTGTAGGCTCCACCTACTTTCCTGAATCTTAATCTTATTCACCAGGTGACCAACTGTGGCAAGTTTGAGAACCCTACCATTAACAGTCTAAGAATGGCTGCAGTTTACATTTTCCCGTTCAAAATGAATGGCTGAAATTTGATTGGCAGTTTTAGGCTCCGACCACTTTTCCTGGATTTGTAACCTCGGTCACCAAGAGACCAACTGTGCCAAGTGTGGGGACTTGATTACTGTGAGAATGACAGCCTTTTATATTTTTTCCATTGACATGAATGGGTGGAATCTGATTAGCTGTTTGTAGCTCCGCCCAGGTGGGCAGGGGGGCCGCGAGACCCGCAGAACATATCATCCCAGGTAGTAAGGGATCTGTGTAGCAAGTTATGTTCAAATCGGTCAAGCCGTCTTCGAGTGATCGCGGCACACACACGCACGCGCACACGCACGAACACACGAACACACACACATCCGATTTTATATATATATAGATAATTGTAAAAATTAAGCACTCTTTTTCATTATGTTGTTTTCACTGGAGTTCCTCTTTAAATTATGCAGGATTTCAGGGATCTAATGCCCTTCTTCAGGCATATTTCCAGATGTTAGCTGAAGTAAAACACTGAGCAAGGTACATAATACACACGAAGATGACAGTTTGTGCTGCTTACTATTTAGCAGTTAGATGTCAAGTGACCAGCAGGCTGGAGCCAGTGAGCTCATATCTTCCTGTTTACTATTTTACTGCATCAGTGTTTTACTTCAGCTAATATGTGGAAATATTCCTGAAGAAGGGGACTAGATCCATGAAAGTGTGTATAATTTAACTTAATTAGTTAGCCATTAAAAGGTTATTACTTTTACAAGACTTTCTTTTTTTCTACATGGATAGAGATAGAAGTTTTGAATCAGGATGATACCATTTGTTGGCTAACCTAGAAGAAAAGCAGTAAGCTTTCGGATATGGAAGCCTTCATCAGACTGATTACTGTATGCTGACAACATTTAGAACACAGCTTATTTACACTGGACATTAAAAAGTAGATACATTGTTCTGCAATAAATGTTATTTGATGCCTGAATTACAGGGTCTCACAGGGATGCTAACTAATTTATAACAAAAACATAGGTCCACTTGTTTGCTTGAATATTACATTCCACAGACTCCGTGTGATGAGGAGGCATCATAACTCATTCAAACATCATTTGGTCAGGCTAAATACAATGTTTGTTATAGGCTGAAGCTAATTGTAGAGTTTAAAACGCCTCTTACCAGCACAAGAATTAAAAAAAAATGATGGCACTAGAAAAAAATAAAAATAGAAAAATAAAAGGATAGTTGGATTTAAAACCCATCATATCTGCAAAAGAACTTGTAATCATTATTTAAACCTTCTTCTACAGTTTTGAGTCAAGTGGTTTGATTCACAAAGCCGTGATAACTGTTATTACAGTCGCGTGTAACGTTTTCACGAATTTCCACGTGAAAACGGCCATGATTTCGTGCACAAATTCACGTTAGCACACAAAATTGTGCCCGTTTTCACGCAAAAAAAGGCCACGATTTTGTGCGCAAATTCGCATAAATGAGAATACTCCACTCTCGACTTTCCACTGACCTGATCTCATTGCATAAATATTGTTTATAGGGCAATCCTCAAGCCAAATACTTTTTTGTTTTTGTTTTAATACTCTAATTCCCTATAAACTAAATAAACCACACCCACAGGTTTTCAGAGAGCCTTGGCAGTAGCAAGGGCTCATGGGAGCTCAGTCTGGGCAGGAGGAGGAGGAGGTGTTACTAGCCAGAGATTTCAGAGGCAGAGGGGAGGAGGGAGGAGGAAGGATATGTTTTTTTTACAGGCTAAATGCTCAAGATACAGATAAGCCTGCCTCTGTGTAATGTTTACAAACAACATGGCTGCTGTCGTATCACAGGATTAAATAATCATATTCTATTAAAGCTGTGTAAACTATCTAAACTTTAGATAAGATGTATGGACAAGTTACTTGTTATAGTTAGTTTTTCATCTTGGATCCGCTTTAAGTCGAGGGCACCGCTAGCTACTTAATACTAAGGGTACCTCTAGCTACCTAATGCTAAGGGGCACCTGTAGCTACCTATGACGGGCAAGGGAAGTAAGGGAGAAGTGACAGCTAGGACAGAATGGACAGCCAGCACACTTGCGATGCAGTGCAGTTCAATGGGTGTTTGTGGGTTCATGGAGGGCAATTTTCATCCATGCCTCCAATTCCACCCAGATCCTGGGAGCAGCCAGTGAACTCTTGTTTCATGTGTCCATGCTCCCTCCCTGCTCCTTTGCCCACCTGACACTATTCCCATCTCTACCATTCATGCTCCTGTTTTGGGCTTAGTACTAACACTTGGACCTCTCGGCACATATATGTGCACCCCAGTGATGAATCTCCCATCCGCCTCCTCAGTCCTTTCTAGGATGACAGAGAAGTATGGCACTTGCTTAGGGCCCCATTTGGCCTGAGACCAAACATGGGCCTGTAAACATTTGCTAGACATGTTTCTGTTCATTGGGAGGCCATTTTGTTACACAGTTTTTAAAACCCTAAAGCCTATCCTAAAGCTTTGCACGTGCTAGATGGTTTTTGGCAGAGAAGGTTGGTAGGTGCTTCCTTTCCTGAGAGTCTAGTGTGTGTGTAGCAGCCCCTGATCCCTCTTCATTGGCAAGTGATCTGCCTGGCAAGGGCATTGTTCATCCCACCTCCTCCATTATATGTCATGGTCATTGACCTACCTTCTTCCTCTATAGCAGCAGAATGCATTGCTAGCTAGTAGGCTAGGCATGCATCTTTACCGCCTCGACCCTGAACTATCTCCTAAGGGATTGAGTGCTTGCCAGGCAACAATCTTCATAAGTGTATACGAGGCTAATGACACACACCTTGTAGACTTGTGCATCTGAGCAGAGAGAGATGTCTGCACTACCCATCATAAAACCAGCTAAAGAGGTCCTCTCAGGTTTGCTATAAGGCACTGTAGGCATGTGCCTACAGGCGCCTGAGGAAGTAAAGGTGGCTCACTCCTCTCCCTGAGTACCTCCCTCCCTCCTTCCCTCTGCAGAGTCCTGATGAGAGTGTAAATGAGAGGTTACCCTGCTCTTGGCATTCCACTGATGAGATCTCCCTTCAGTCAAGAGCACCTCGAGCTACTTAATACTTGGGGGCACCACTAGCTACTTATTATTCAGGGTACTTCTGGCTCCCTAATATTAAGGGGCACCTGTACCTACCTATGATGGGCAAGGGAAGTGACATCTGGGACAGCCAGCACATTTGCGGTACAGTTTGGTGGAGCTTTCTATGATTATGGTGGGTGAAGTCTAAGGTGCCAGGACATCTGTACCTACAGGCTCCTGTGAGGTAAATCTGGGCCTGTCTCATGTAGATGTGATTTGTGTCTCTGGATATAAAATATTGGCTTATGGTCCCAGCTTCTTATGATGTCATCATGCTCTATCCTTTAGACTTCCCAGGTCAATGGTTGACTTTTTATTTGCAAATGGAAGCCTAATCCTTCCCCCCTAAATATGATGTAGACTCTCTTGTTTTGCCTGGGAATCCAAGAGGACCGACTGTACAACTGTGACACCTGGAGGCTCCTAGGAGCATTGCAGCGGGCTCTGCCCCTCTGTGATATCGAACATCATGCTGATGTACTGCTGACTCTTTCCCCTTAAGTTAAAGACTGATTCCAGAGGATTAAACTCCAGATGTAATAAAGTCTGTTACCACAAGAATGCTAGGCGGGTGAAAATGTTATTTTTACGGAATTCACAGAAAAGCCTTTAAAACATCAGAATTTCCCCTTCGCTACGAGGGAAACGTCCATTTTCAAATGCGATAATAAAATACTCTAATGCAAAACACAGTCTGGAGGAGGCAGGGGCTTTGTATGGGGCCGGTGTCCATGGGAACCAGGATATTTTCTAATTAAATCCCTCTCTGGGCTGTAATGCTTTGTGTATGTGAGCGCGGGCCCCGGTTTTATTAAAAATGTTTGAAGCTGTGGTTTAAAAACTGATTAGAAAGCCCGGTGTCCAGCCCCGAGAACACAAACAAACCAGTTTCCACGCAGTGACTTTTTCTTTTGATCTGCCTCCTTTGTCTAAAGGGACTTTGGGGAGCTGCCGAAATTAAACTAAGAACAGGATTAGCAGGGATGGTCTTCATTACTGGGAGAGGAGAGCTGTGGTGGTACTCCGTTCCTACAGGAAAAGAACGCTAATGCCACCATTTCCAAATGCCTATACTCTATACTGCATTCCAGGGGTGCTGGCCCTTGTCCGGTAATACTATAATACTAGTTAGCCAAAGGGATCTGTCCCCCCCCCCCCCTCAAAAAAAAAAAGTAGCCACCCAATATAGTTGGGTAACTAAAAGTGCACCCCCAGTATAGGAAGTAAAAGTGTCACCAGTAGGGGTGACAAAGGTGTCCTTTCCTTATAGGGCATTGGTGTCAGTGGTGGTATGTAGCTTTTTGCTGCCTTCCCAGGGGCGTAACAATAGACTCTGCAAGGAACGCAGTCGCAGGGAGGCCCGGAAGCCACAAGGGGCCCCATGGAGGAGAAGTTTATTTTCCCTGTCATGGGCTGCCAGGCAACTGGTATTGTTTAAACGGAAATAAATATGGCAGCCTCCACATGTCTCTCACATCGGCAAATTCCTTCCTTTTAAAGGGAACACTGTAAACAAGGAGGCAGGGGGGAGATTTTTGTTTTTTCAAAAATACCTTGTAGTTTTTGAGAAAATCAATGTTATGGTGGCCATACATGGTACAATTTTTTCATACAATCTTACCATTTCTATGTATTATAAGGGAACTGCCTAAATTATCCTTTCAGTATATTCACTTAATTTACCCTTATACTACATAGAAATGGTAAGATTGGATGAAAAAAATTGTACCATGTATGGCCACCAATAGAGTTAAAATTGGAAAAATATTTTTTAATGTGGTTAAATGGCAGATCATGTATCTACCAATATATTCCGAGAAACAGCACTGGATTTCCTGTTGGGGTTTCCTGTAGTAGTTACTGTGTACTGTGTACTGACCCACAGGAAACCTCAGAGGAAAGTGGCAACTCTTTTGCAGGGGATCACTGAACAGTAACAATACTGCTGCATATCTCCCAATTTTTTGAGATAAGAAAGAGGGAGACATTAAACTTTAAAGTTTAAAGTATACCTGAGACGAGTACACTAAAAGATTTTATACTTACCCAGCCTCCAGCCCCATGATGAGCACCGATGCGTCCTTCGTCGTCCTCCCGAGTGCCTCCGTTCTCCTGGTATCAGTCCCGGTAATCTGGGTGAGGAGGGGGCACTGTCTAGCTATACTGGGCACTATACTAGCTATACTTGGGCACTATACTAGCTATACTTGGGCACTATACCAGCTATACCGAGCACTATACTAGCTATACTGGGCACTATAGTAGCTATACCGAGCACTATACTAGCTATACTGAGCACTATACTAGCTATACTGGGCACTATACTAGCTATACTGGGGCACTATACTAGCTATACTGGGCACTATACTAGCTATACCGGGCACTATACTTGCTATACTGGGCACTATACTAGCTATACTGGGCACTATAGTAGCTATACCGAGCACTATACTAGCTATACTGAGCACTATACTAGCTATACTGGGCACTATACTAGAAATACTGGGCACTATACTAGCTATACTGGGGCACTATACTAGCTATACTGGGCACTATACTAGCTATACCGGGCACTATACTAGCTATACTGGGCACTATACTAGCTATACTGGGCACTATACTAGCTATACCGGGCACTATACTAGCTATACCGGGCGCTATACTAGCTATACTGGGCACTATACTAGCTATACCGGGCACTATACTAGCTATACTGGGCACTATACTAGCTATACCGGGCACTATACTACCTATACTGTGCACTATACTAGCTATACTGGGGCACTACCTACCCATACTGAGCACTATACTAGCTATACTGGGGCACTATACTAGCTATACCGAGCACTATACTAACTATACTGGGGCACTATACTAGCTATACTGGGCACTATACTAGCTATACTGGGCACTATACTAGCTATACCGAGCACTATACTAGCTATACTGGGGCACTATACTAGCTATACTGGAGCACTATACTAGCTATACCTGGCACTATACTACCTATACTGTGCACTATACTAGCTATACTGGGGCACTACCTACCCATACTGGGCACTATACTAGCTATACTGGGACACTATACTAGCTATACCGAGCACTATACTAGCTATACTGGGGCGCTATACTGGGGCACTATACTAGCTATACTGGGCACTATACTACCTATACTGTGCACTATACTAGCTATACTTAGCACTACCTACCTATACTGAGCACTATACCGGGCACTGTACTAGCTATACTGGGCACTATATTAGCTATACTGAGCACTATACTAGCTATACTGGGCACTTTACTAGCTGTACTGGGCACTCTACTAGCTATACTAGACATTTCACTAGCTATACTGGGCACCACCTACCCATACTGGGCACTATACTAACTATACTGGGACACACTGGGGGGGGGGGGGGGGGGTGTCACACGGCCAGCATTTCCTACCCCCGGCTTATATGAGGGTCAACCATTTTTTCCTGTTTTTTAGGAAAAAGTTGGGGGTCGGCTTATATGCGGGTCGGCTTGCTTGTGAGTATATACGGTATACAGAAGATAAGCTAATCACCAGTTCGGATTTGGCAGCCCCTGCACGAGAAAAAGTCAGTCCTGTGATGTAACCCTTTCAATGCTGTTTTACTAAGAAAAAAAAAAATTGTGTTAGTATATTATGTGCTGTAAATAATCTTTTAGAGCAAAGAAGAAATACTGGGTTATATTCCACTTTAAGGAGAATCGTGGGTACAAGTCAAAAAGACCTTATAGTTTTTGAGAAACTCAATTTTAAAAATGCAAGTTAAAAATGGTTTTTAAACTTAGAAAAATGACAGTTTAAAAAACCATTTTTCTTTGTATTTTTAAAATCAAGTTTTTCAAAAACTACAAGGTCTTTTTGAAAAATTATTTTTGTGACTTATACCCACTATTCTGCTTAACATATTTAGATATTGTTTTGGTAGCAATAGCATGTATGGGGACTTTGCTATTAACCTCTAAATTCGGCACAAAATTATGCAAAATTTCACGAAAAGTACGCAAAAAATTAAGCAAAATTTTGAAATATTACAATTACATATGAAATTAATTATGATTTTCTCAGAAATTTCGCATAACGATTACGATGCGTAAATTGCGAATTTTGATGCGAAATTTCACATATGTAAAATTTCGGTCCACCACTGGATGCAACCACAAGGTAGATACGGTAAGAGAATACACACACTAACCTACCGATTTTCTATACCCCTTCATATCGGGTATCCTTTAAAAGGAAATAAATATGGCAGCCTCCATATCCCTCTCATCTCAGGTTCCCTTTAAGCACACTATCACTTCAAGGACAGCAGAGTTTGCCTATTTCCATTGTTAAAGGGAACCAGAGATGAAGCACCCTCATGTATTTTACCTTATATATCTGTGGGAACATTGGAGAAAACACCTACCTTGCTTTCTGTTTCATTCTGCACTGCACAGCTTGTTTCTTATCAGACCTGGTAAAATCCCCGACTGAGCATTCAGTCTGGCTTTGCTCAGGAATATTTACAGCTCAGTCTGTGTTCTCTCATGTCTTTTCAATGTCTTTTCAAGTCCAAGCCTGCCCCCTGCTGGCTCTGCTCAGGAATCATTATAGCTGAGTCATTATAGCAAAGCCAGACTGAATGCTCAGTCAGGGATTTTATCAGGTCTGATAAGAAACAAGCTGTGCAGTGCAGAATGAAACAGAAAGCATGGTAGGTGTTTTCTCTAATGTTCCCACTGATATATATGGTAAAATACATGAGGGTGCTTCGTCTCTGGTTCACTTTAATAAGTGGAAATCCTTCTCTAAGATTTACATGAGCAGAAATTACATTGCATGATATCCGATCTTCCGCGGATCAATAGAGCAACATTTTCCATCTATTAATGCCCAATAATGACTCCATCCGTGCAATCATGCTTTTCATCTTGAAAAGAGCAAACACATCCTGATGCTGGGAGGTGTGGTGAATTCCTGGCCTGATCCTTCAGATCCGCACATGACATCCACCTCTCTGGCTGCCGAACTGCTGTGTACGACTTCTGCAAATATTTGTTTAATGTCTACAAAACCCATCAGCGTCCATGCCAGACTGCATCGCTCCAAATCACACACAAAGTCGTTATAGTAACATCATTGTTTATCCAAACAAGACGCTCGCGCAGCCTCCTATTGTAAATGTCAGCAACCATCGCTGCGCTCTCGCTCAGACGTTATTAGCACGGCTCAGCGGATAACCTTGCACACCTCCGAGCCAAGAACATATCAGCAGGTTATAAGCAAAGTATAATGTTCTCCTACAGGAATATAGTTACCGTCATCTGTGTTCTGCCTCACCATGGAGATGGGAATGACCTGAAAAATATTTAAAAGTGATTTTATATATATATAGCGTATTTTTCGGAATATAAGATGCTCCGAAATATAAGACGCAGCTGGGTTTAGAGGGCAAAGGTCAGGTAAAAAATATATATATACTAAACCTGGTGCGTCCATGACTGTTCTAGGAGTGTCTTGTACATGTCCTCCCCCATTGTCCTCCTATGTTCACTATGTGTCCCCTTCTGGCCCCCTGTGTGGTCCTCCAGTCTAGTTTTGGGCGAACACCTGGATGTTCGGGTTCGGGCCGAACAGGCCGAACATGGGCCAGATGTTCGGCATGTTCGGCCCGAACGCCAAACTCAATGGAAGTCAATGGGACCCCCGAACATGCCCATTTTGGGGTCGCAGGCATAAGGGGGGAGCATGCCCCGATCGCGGGGGGGGGGGGGGGTCGGAAATTCCCCCCACCCCCTCCGCTAGCGCTCCCCCCTCTGCCCGCTTCCCCATAAAAAAAGTTTCAGGCAAGTTAAATAGTACCTGGTGGCTGGCACTGGCAGTGGAGTGAGGAGAAGGAGGAGTCCGAGTAGCAGAAGGACGCGTTGAGGCCGGGCAGCGGGCGGTTCAGCGGTAGTACCCTTGTGGTACTTCCGCCCTTTCTCTGACCTCACGTCCTCTACGTGATGACGCATACGAGGGTACGCGTGACGCGTACCCTCGTATGCAGAGGACGTGAGGTCAGAGAAAGGGCGGAAGTACCACAAGGGTACTACCGCTGAACCGCCCGCTGCCCGGCCTCACTCTGCTACTCGGACTCCTCCTCCTCCTCACTCCACTGCCAGTGCCAGCCACCAGGTACTATTTACCTTGCCTTAAACTTTTTTTATGGGGAAGCGGGCAGAGGGGGGAGCGCTAGCGGAGGGGGTGGGGGGAATTTCCGACCCCCCCCCGCGATCGGGGCATGCAGGGTGATGTTCTGCAGAACCCGAACAGTGGCGAACACTGTTCGCCCAACACTACTCCAGTCCCCCTGTGTCCACTCCTGCCCCCCTGTGTGGTCCTCCTGACCCCATGTGTCCCCTCCTGTCCTGTGTGTGTGTCCCCTTCAGCCAATCTGTGTAGTCCTCCAGTCCCTGTGTCCCCTCCTATGTGTGTCTGTGTCCCCTCCTGCTCCTCTATGTGTGTGTCCGTGTCCCATTTAGCCCCCATGTTGACCTCTTCTCTGTCTGCTCTAGCCCCCCCATGTTTCCGCTCCAGCCCCCTCCCAGCATGTCTCCACTCCAGCCCTATCCCCCCCCCCTCCCCACATGTCTCTGCTCCAGCCCCCTTCCTTCACATGTCTCCGCTCCCTCGGGTAATAATAAATGCAGAGCGACTCACCTCCCTAAGGATTCCAGCGCTGGGTGGTCCTCTCCCCGTCCATCTTGTCAGCGCTACACCTGTAAAAGAATTGTTAGTGGCAGAGCGGCTCACCCTCCTCCAGCGGTGGCGATCTGCAGTCATCTTGCGTACGGCACGGCTCCCCCTAGTGACGGCTCGTGTTAATGACTCAATTAGTCATTCCCCATGACTCAATGAGTCATTAACATGAGCCGTCACTAGAGGAAGCTGCGCGGTACCAAGAGGACTGCAGATTGCCGCCGCTGGAGGAAGGTGAGCCACTCTGCCACTAACGATTCTTTAACAGGTGTAGCGGTGACAAGATGGATGTGGAGAGGACCACCCAGCGCTGGAATCCATAGAGAGGTGAGTCGCTCTGCAGTTATTGTTACCGGGGGAGCGGAGACCGGCAGACCACACAGAGAGACAAGGCAGGGAGTCTCCGACATAGCGGCGGGTTGTCGGTTAATATCGACGGGTTTTTTGTCGGGGATTCCCTGCCTTTGGAGTGTAAGATGCAGGGACTTTTTCTCCCCATTTTTTGGGGAGAAAAAGTGCCTCTTATATTCCGAAAAATACGGTGTATATATATATATATATATATATATATATATATATATATATATATATATATATATATATATATATATATATAACATTTTTATTATTATTTTTTTACAACGTAAGCAGGTAAATATCCTGATGTCGGTTTAACATTATAAACTGGCGGCCGCGATGCAGGAATATATGTATGTCCACCAATCAACCTGCGACGGTGGACACACAACAGAGGAAACCAAGTGAGAACGCAATCGCAAGAGAAGCGATTGCAAATGAGAATGAGCACAGGGACAGAATGTATGTATGTGCACCAATCTAGTCGCCAACTCGCGACGGTGCACACACAACAGCAGAAACAAAGTAGGAACGCAATCGCGAGAGAGGCGATTGCCAGAGGTGACACAAGGCTTAAGCAAGACAGGGCACGAGAGTAACAAAGGCACAGCAAATCCCACAATGACAAGATAGGGAAAACAACAAACGCTAACTAAACGCGAACACCGCACTCATTCGCAACAGCGAATGCGTTTACAGCGCAGTCTCCGCATGTTAAGCACAACAGAGACAAGCACGCCTAACTAACCCCCGCCACACAAACACGAAACAGAGAACGCGAGCGCTTGCTTAACGGTTACCTCACCGAGCCTACAGCAAGCGTACGTATCAGACAAGACAGACAGACGGACGGGAAACAGGATAGGAAAGTTCCACTGCTCTTTCCGCCAGAGCGAGTGCGAACCAAGTAAAGCAACAGAGCTTAGCAGGATCCACTGCTCTTTCCGCCAGAGCGAGTGCGATCCAAGTACAGGGACAGGATAACAGACCAGAAGGATCCACAGCCGCTACCGCTAGAGCCTAGTGCGATCCAAGCAAAACAGGAAGATGAGATAGCCGGTAGCAACCGCTGCCCCAGCTATACTCAAAGAAAGCAGATCAGAAGGATTCACAGCCGCTACCGCTAGAGGCTGGCGCGATCCAAGAAGACAGATTAAACAGAAGGGGCTACCAGTAACAACCGCTGCTCTGGCTAGCACCCACAGACAGACAGGACAATTTCCTATCGACCACCGTTGGCGACAGGACAATCACAGCAGAGAGATAACATTGAAAAAACAGATAAACAGGCTAACTGCACTAGAGGAGCTGCCTAGTGCAGTCCCCAGAATTACTCTAAGCTAACTAAAACAATCCAACAGGGAAGGCTGACACTCCAGGAGTGATTTAACAAACCGTTATGACCAGCAAAGCCTTCTGGTCAGCAGAAGGTCTTTATACTGCCAGCCCTCAAAGGAGACAGCTGGGTAATTTGCATGTATGCAAATCCCTCAGCAAAGCAACTCTGAAAGTTGCAAGATGAAGCCAGGTCTCTTTTCCAGAGACCTGCATCTCTCAGACATAAGGAATGGTCAAACAGCTGTCTGCCTGTGCAGCCAGCTGACCGGATCATTACACGATTGTGCCCATCAACTGAGATTATTTACAATCAATCTGATCAGAAATCTACAACAAATCTGATCAGAAATTCTGATCGCTCGAACGATTTTTCACTAGAAATGAGATCATTAGTGTCCACCTTTAAGCAACCAGAAACTACCCTTATCTGCCATCAGCCAATCCCCGCTGGTGCCAGATAGAGATGATTGGAAATGCTGATTTCCGACCAATGCTGATTACCGATTCTGTGGATTTCTAATTTCCATTTTACGATTTCCAAGGAGTCTTTTTTTTTTGGTCATTTTTTGCATACTCTGATTGGACAAATACTTCTGAGTTGACTCTGCCTTCTCTGATAGGTCCAATGAGTCCAAATGTTGTGACTGGGTTAAAAGTACCAAGTTGTGGTATTGCAGTATTTCTGCAGAAATGCAATTTCCGTTTTCTGATTTCCAAGGAGTCTTGGTTTTTTTTGTAATTTTTTTGCATTATCTGATTTGTCCAAACACTTCCAAGTTGAATCTGCATTCTCGGATTGGTCCAATGCTTCCGAGTTCTGTTCTCTAAAATTGCCGAGTTGCGGTAATGCGGCATTACTGCAGAAATCGAATTCCCGCGGAATGCGAATGAGCATTTCTAGTGCCAGATAATGGGGGTTTAGAACCTTTTCCTCTTCTTTTTAAATTGTTTTATCTTTTTTTGAGGCACCACCACCACCCAGTAGTCTTCTGGGCAATGAACACTGAGGTAATCACCTCCCTCTCTTCAATCTACTTGCCCTTTTATGATTGGAGTTGCTCTTTAAGATTGGAGTCGTTTTTTTACCCTTCCTTTCTCCGTACAGCATATTTTAGCCATGCATGTAGCTCGGCTTTTCATTCTGCAAGTGTTTAATTTGGAACCTGATACATTTCGCAAAAGTCAGTAAATGTTTCAGAAGCTGTTATTTGCTCCCAGAGAACTTCCCCAGGGGCCGATCCAATGCCACAGAATTCGAGAAAGAAAAATGTTTAGGTCTAATTTTCTCGCAAGATCCTGCAGGTGCACCACGACCAGCAGCCCCTCTGTGCCTGAGAAGCCAAACCGGCAAAAATTGTCTCTGTAGAAACCGATTCTCTACGGAGATGTTTGAGTTTGCGTACCTGGAGGCTCGAGGATCGGTGAAAAGGTTTCCATACGTGGACTTGCCAAAATAACGTTACAAGAAAAACCAAGTCCCCTGGCTGAACCTGATACTCAAGACATAATAGCTTTAGGTCCTGTGGCTTTTAAGATTGTAGGGTGGGACTCTGCAGACAATTCTTTTTCCATGTCTTGGACTTTTTTTTGACAGCAGATTTATTTTCTTAAAATTTCACTGCAACTTGTTTTTATTACTTTTGTGAAGCATTTGTTTAAAATATATTTGAGTTGAGTCTTTGCTAACCTATCCAACATGGCTATCAAAAACAAACCGAAAATCAAAGATAAAAATTAAAGTGTCACTGCTCTTAAAGGGGACCTGAAGCAACAGGTATATGGAGGGTGCCATTTTTATTTCCTTTTATAGAGAGACTGAAGCGAACAAAAATTGCTATTTTTACCTGGTAGTTCGTTTCAGTACTCTCAGTAGATGTAAACCCCCGCATCCCCGAGCCAAAACAAAGGCTTTAGACCCCCAAATCCCCGGGCAGCGCTTCCTGAAAGAGGCAGAGCTTTCTGCTGTAGCTCTGCCTCTACTGAAGTCAAACGCCGCTGATCGCCGCCTCTCCCCGCCCCTCTCAGTCTTCCTTCACAGAGAGGGGCGGGGAGAGGCGGAGATCCGCACGGCGATTGACGTCCGTAGAGGCAGAGCTACAGCTCAAAGCTCTGCGTCCCCGGGCAGCAAAATCCATGACCAAGAAATTCGTGGATGTTTGCCCCAGGATTTGGGGGTTATAAACCCCTCGTTTTGGCTTGGAGATGCGGCAGTTTACATCTACGGAGACTACTGAAGCAAACTACCAGGTAAAAATAGCAATTTTTGTTCGCTTCAGAGACTCCTTAAACAATACCAGTTGCCCGGCTGTCCTGCTGCTCTTCCTGGCATCGATAATATCCTAATCACACACCTGAAACAAGCATGCAGCTAATCAGATTTTTGTTAGAAACATCTGCTCTGCATTCTTTTTCAGGGTCTCTGGCTAAAAGTATTAAAGATAGAGGATCAGCAGGACTGCCAGGCAGCTGGCATTGTTTAAAATTGAATAAATATATCACCCTCCATATTCCTTTCACTTCAGGTTCCCGTAAAGCGCACCTGAACTCAGAACTTCTTCTTTGCTCTAAATGAAACACAAAAACATAATAACCTTTAAAGTGAACCAGAGACGAAGCACCCTTGTGTATTTTACCATATATATCAGTGGGAACATTAGAGAAAACACTTACCCTGCTCTCTGTTTCATCCTTCACTGCTCAGCCTGCTTATTATCAGCCCTGATATCAGCCTGTACTGTGGGACCTGGTACCGGTGATAGAGGTGGCGGAGGACAGCAGTGTGGTGCGATCCATGCTGATGGGGCAGGAGGAAGCTGTAAGAAACTGTAAGAACCTATATGTTTCTATGGGCAACACACCTTTCTTCCGGCACCAGCAACTCGTTAATAAGAGCTGCAAACATGACTCATCACAGCAAGCAGGAGATAGAACTTCTTTAGTCGTCTTCCAAGTTTGATGATGTTTATTCAGTAAACAGATACACAGATACAGTTCGTTACATCTTAGCAAAGCATAATTCTTCTGTAGTACGTCCGTTACGTTACAAGCTCTTGATCACCTTCCTGTTGGTAATCAGGTCATCTTCTGTCTATACTACGTTACATCTAACTACCTATATACAGCATACATTATATCAGATTACATAACTAAAGGAAAGTAATTTAGGGTTCCAGTCAGTAGAGAGAGAGCATGAAAGTAAGAGAGCCCTCCGTTGGCAAATCATGACCTTTAATACTGACCAGGAAAGAGTTAACTGTTTCATCATCTGAACCATCTATAATTGGTTCAGATCCCTTGTGATGTCATAATACCCACCTACTCGATTAATATTCTATGATCCCTTTTCTCTACATACAGGAATGTTCTGTTTATTAAATATTGGCCTCTGTTTTCCCCTTTGCAGTCTGAAAGTCTGTATATTTGAACAGACAGTGTCCCTGTCCTTCGGACGAGGACAATCTGCTTCTGGTAAAAGTCTTCATAATTTCTCTCCGAGAAATTGTGCTTAAAGAGACCGTGTGCAAATCAAGCCTTTCAACTAACTCAGTTCAAATAACTGAGGCCTACATATAATACTTAAATTATAACAGAAGCCTCAGGTATGTATAAATGTATTATGTTGTTCGTCTCTGGTTCTTTATAAGCGGCACAAGGAGGGTCCAGGCAACAAAGCTTTTGGCAGCCCTGTCATTAGCATAGGTGCATGTGGTTGGGGTGACATTTTTAAAAACAGTGGGGCGCAGGCTGCCACCATTTGCTGTTTGCACGCTTGATGATGTCATCATATAAACACACATGCAAGTATACATAAAGTTGAGGGCTCCAGGATGGGGAAGGGGAAAGAGCACAGGGGCTCCACAAGTAATTTGAAAAGGGTGGGACAGATGCATTACAAATGGTAAGGCTGGTACTGCAAAGCTTTGTCAATCCTACTAATATAATAAAAGTTTGCTTTCCTAAAACAGAAAGAATTTGCGATAATTCAGGTTGGAGTGAGCTTGAGATGTCTCCCAGGGCATCACTGCTGAATATATGCAAATTAACCATTGTACCCTTAGAAGCTAAACACACCTCCAGAACCGCTGGAATGCAATGATGTGTACTAATATAATAAACTAGCCGACCCGCGTCGTAGCATACGCCGCATCTTCTATCTATCTAATAGAGTACGTGCCTCAACCTTGAAGCAAGAAGAATAAAGGTGGGTACACACATCAGATAAAAGTCTTTGGAAAAATGAAAGATCACAGACCAATGTTATCCCCTTCCATGTAGTATGAGAGCCATACTCTATACAGTCTTTTCTATGGAGCTGAACTCCACATCAGATAAAATTTTTTGCAAGATGCTGCACACAAAGATGCAGTACACATGCAACAGATCAGTATCTGCAAAAGATCAGTTCCTGCAAAATGCATTCATAGGGCTTGATTCACAAAAGAGTGCTAACTGTTAGCACGGCCGTTTTCGCGCAAATTTTTGCATTGCGTGCGCTCGCAAATTTTTGCGCGAAACGATAACATTTGCGTTCGAAAACGTTATCCTTTCATGCGAAAATTCGCGATTGTGCGCAATGCGAAAATTGGAGTTAGTTGTCTGCGCTTGTCCTTCAACCCTTCCCCCCAGAGTGTTGTATGTGAACCAGCCCTGAGCTCTAAAGCTCAGGGTAACCCATGCTTCTCTCCTTTCTCATGTGGTGCCCCCAAGTTAATGCGCATGTAGCAGAACGCAATGGACATGAAGGTAAGTGCCTGTTTTTAATATTGGGAGGTGGGTGCGGACGGCTCTCCCCTGTGGGGGTGGGGTTCGGCTGCGCCACCTAGCCTCCCCCTCCGGGGTGCCGCTGTGGTTCCCAGGCGGCGAGAGAGCCTGGGACCCCGCGGTCCCCCCCGGTTGTATAAAAAGGAGGCATTGGGAATCCTCCCCGTGGCGCTCCTAGATAGTGCTAATGTAGCATGTAGCAGTGTTGCTTGCAAATTTTCGCCTAAGTCATTTTCGCATCAAAAATCCCATTTTCGTTTTTGGTGAATTTTCACGTAAATCTTCAGAAATATTTGCATTTTCGACCAGCATCGAAAATTCATTGTATGTGGATGCTTATGCCCTTATGCGGAAAAATGTCCACAATAATCCGCATGGAAATTCAGTTGGTACTTATCCGTTAGCCGGGCGCATCCTCTAGGTGGCGACAAAACTCCACCAGAGTTACATCTTTCCCTACTATCCATGTCAGCCTGGAGGGGGAATAGTAATTAGCGCCACCTGCCGGATGCGCCCGGCTAACGGATAAGTACCATTCAGTTTATGCGGACGTTTATACGGAAAAATGTCCGCAATAATGCGCAAGAAACTTCTCTGAATGCGGACGCTAATGCCCTTATGCGGAGAATGTCCGCAATAATACGCAAGTAACGCGAAAATGACTGGCATTAGGCGAAAATTAACGCAAAAAAATTAGATGGAAAATTTGCCTGTCAAAACGAAATTAGGTGAAAATTCTGCAAAAATTTGTCGAAATAAATTTTTGCATTTTCGCTCATCACTGGCATGTAGCAGGGCGACCGCTTTGTGCTATTGGTTTTTTGACTCTGCCTAGTTTGGCATGCAAAAGCAAATTTGCGTGAGCATTGCCTCATGAATAGCCAATTAGGCCAGATTTGCAAAGCCAGACTTGCTAGGGTAGGCCTCTTTTCCATGGACAGTTGATAGGCAGTAAAATGCCTCTCAAACTCTTACAACTGCTTACTGCTGCCTGGTAACTGCTTGTTGCTGCCTGGTAACTGCTTGTTGCTGCCTGGTATCTGCTCACTGCTGCCTGGTAACTGCTTGTTGCTGCATGATAACTGCTCACTGCTGCCTGGTAACTGCTTACTGCTGCCTGGTAACTACTGCTGCCTGGTAACTGCTTGTTGCTGCCTGGTAACTGCTTGTTGCTGCCTGGTATCTGCTCACTGCTGCCTGGTAACTGCGTGTTGCTGCATGATAACTGCTCACTGCTGCCTGGTAACTGCTTGTTGCTGCCTGGTAACTGCTTGTTGCTGCCTGGTAACTGCTTGTTGCTGCCTGGTAACTGCTTGTTGCTGCCTGGTAACTGCTTGCTGCTGCCTGGTAACTGCTTGCTGCTGCCTGGTAACTGCTTGCTGCTGCCTGGTAACTGCTTACTGCTGCCTGGTAACTGCTTGTTGCTGCCTGGTAACTGCTTGTTGCTGCCTGGTAACTGCTTGCTGAGCACACAGCTCAACAGTCCGTGGAAAAGAGGCCTTAAACTTGGTGTTTGATCACGCATAAATGTTCTCATGCAAAGTACTTCTTCTTCTTGCTCGAAGGTTGAGGCACTTACTCTATTATATATATAGATGGGAAAGTTTGGATATTTGGATGTTTGTTACTCGATCACGCAAAAATGGCTGAACGGATTTGAATGAAATTTGGCACACACATAGTACATTACCTGGAATAAAGTATAGGATATTTTTTATTCCCATAACCAAAAAGGGGGCGGAGACAAATACAAATTTCGCTGGAAATGTAAACAGCAGCCATTCTTACACTGTTAATGGCAGGGTTCTCAAACTTTGCACAGTTGGTCGTTGGGTGACTGGGATTAATACTCAGAATGGTGGGTGGAGTCTATAAAAGCCAATCAAAATCAACCTATTGATTTTTAAGAGGAATATTTACATTGCTGCCATTCTTGCACTGTTAATGGAACAAGCCTCAAACCTGGTACAGTTGGTCATTGGGTGACTGGGGTTCAATTTCAGAAAGAGGGTGGAGCCACAAACAGCCAATTAGATTTGTTTCATTTCAATGCAAATTATTGATGCCAAACACCGCAAAGCTCACAAACTTGGTAATTGAGTAATTGATTAATTGTGCGTTAGGATTAGAAAAGTGGGCACAGCCAACACCAGCCAAATACATAAGCGGGCAACGCCGGGTCATAAGTGGGCGGAGACAAATACAAATTTTACTAGGAAAATGTAAACAGCAGCCATTCTTACACTGTTAATGGTAGGGTTCTCAAACTTTGCACAGTTGGTTACTGGGTGACTGGGGTTAATATTCAGAAAAGTGGGTGGAGGTTTAAATTCATAAAACAGGGTGGAGCCACACACAGCCAATATGAATTGTTTGATTTTAATGCAGGTTATTGATGCCAAAGACCGCAAAGCTCACAAACTTGGTCATTGAGTAATTGATTAATTGTGTGTAAGGGTTAGGAAAAGTGGGCGCAGCCAGCACCTATAAAATACATAATCGGGCAATGCCGGGTCATCAGTAGGCGGAGACAAATGCAAGTTTCACTGCAGCAATTCTTACACTTTTAATGGTAGGGTTCTCAAACTTTGCACAATTGGTCACTGGGTGACTGGGATTAATATTCAGAGAAGTGGGTGGAGCCTACAAAAGCCAATCAAAATTCACCTATTGATTTTCAAGGGGAATATTTAATTGCTACCATTCTTGCACTGTTAATGGCACAAGCCTTAAACCTGGTACAGTTGGTCATTGGGTGACTAGGGTTCAAATTCAGACAAAGGGGTGGAGCTACAAACAGCCAATCAGATTTGTTTAATCTCAATGCAAATTATTGATGCCAAAGACCGCAAAGCTCACAAACATGGTATGCTAGGGTTAGAAATAGTAGGCAGAGCCAACACCAGCCAAATACATACCTGAACAATGTTAGGAAATAAGTGGGTGGAGCAAAATACAAATTTCATTGCGGAAATGTAAACTGCAGCCATTCTTACACTGTTAATGGTAGGGTTCTCAAACTTTGCACAGTTGGTCACTGGGTGACTGGGATTAATATTCAGAAAAGTGGGTGGAGCCTATAAAAGCCAATCAAAATCCACCTATTGATTTTTAAGGGGAATATTTAATTGCTGCCATTCTTGCAATATTAATCACCTGTACCTGGTACAGTTGGCCATTGCGTGATTGGGGTTCAAATTCAGAAAAGGGGTGGAGCCACATCCAATCAGATTAATTTTATTTCATTGCAAATTATTGATGCCAAAGACCGCAAATCTCACATACTTGGTCATTAATTAAATGTGTGTTAGGGTTAGGAAAAGTGGGCAGAGCCAACACTAGCCAAATACATACCCGGGCAACCAGCTAGTTTATAATATTAGTGATATATATATATATATATATATATATATATATATACATACAAACCAGAGTCTGGAGCAAAAAAACAAAACAAAAAACACACACAAAAAGTAACTGTATTAAGGATAGTCTCCCACAATGTGCAGTACTTCTGCCTGTACTCTGCTACATAATTTTTAGGTTACACTTCATATTTCCTTATATTTGTTTGTCTTTTTACTCTTCCCACCTGTACTGCGCATGCACAAGTGCGCGCGCTCATGAATGTTGGGTACGGAGCCACCCGTGTTAAGCACTCGGGGACAGAAGTGCTTTCAAAACCTCCCAAGGGCTGACGAATGTGTATTCAACCAGATGGTCGAATACACACAACCGGGGTGATAACATTGGAACGAGGGGAGCAAGAGAGGACAGGGAAGGCTCTATAGGATCCAGAGTCTTCCCTCTCCTTAGGTAAGTATCTGCCTTTTTTTAAAAAAAAAACCTCACTTCACATTTACTTTAAGAGTGTTCATTTCTAAAATGCCAAATGTTAGAAACTTTTCAAACTGTTGAGTAACCTGTAACTTGGCCCAGCATGACTAAAGGCCCAAAAGGCACTCAAGTTCTTCACTCATCGCTAAGTTTAATAGTTCAAGTAACAGAGATTGAGTAAATCCCCCGGGATGCTGATGCTGGGTGGAGACTGATGAGCGAGATATGACGTGTCCCCTATCGTCTGTATCATTTCCAGCCGCCGGACATATTGGACAAGACAGATAAAAATGATATCAAACTCAAATGCTTCATCTCAATTATTAGAAGGGCCAAATACCAATTAAGTGCACTCCTCGGTTTGCTATCGTTTTCCAATTCCCTTTTTCCTTTTTTCTTTTGGAATTCTGTAATTGCGCTCGTGTGCAGGTTGTTCACCCCGCTTGCCCTCGGAGCAGCGATTCCTGCTGCGTGTTCACAAAAACATGCGTCGGCTCCGTGACATCACTCCTTTCCAACGCGGCCAAAGGTTTGTGTTGGGATTAGCATGGAGATTAGCGAAAATTCCCAGAGGGGGCATCGGGGATCAGAGCGAATGATGTCATGTAAGCATTCCAAAATATTATCAAAGAGAATTCCGCAGAGGCCAACGCCACGGCCCCCAGAAACGCTGTTACATGCATAATGCCAAGATGTACTTGACACCATCTATCGACGTGAAATCCAAGCACGTTGGACTTAGAGCTTCGGGTCAATAGGCAGATGACTACAATATATGTGTTTTCTGTTATGCCCCCCTTCCCCCCGACCACTAAACATTTTGTTCTAAATGGAACCAGCAGGAAGAGCTGTTTGATGTGTGCAAAAATAGAGTGTGACATTACAGCCTTACAATAATGGCATACCAAGGCAAATAAATGTGTGACCATCTCTGTTTGTTTAGGATTGAATGTCGGTCATTAGCATTCATTAGTCCGTGCATTTTTTCTTACAATGTTGGTGTAGGTGGAATGACATTTACATATCATTAGGCACCAGGGAAAGAATGCGCTGAAACTGGCAACATGTTAGCGCAGTTATTACAAGGCAGGCCACGGTGTCCCTATACATGTGGTACTCCCCTCTGCAGTGCTCACAGTGGTCCAGTCCTAAAAAAATAATGCGAGGATTGTAACGTAGGCTGAGAGCGATTTCCAATGATATGGGGTCAGGGGGTAATTGGTGGAACTATGGAGGGAAGCAATTAAAAAGGCAATAACATCAGTATATATAAAGGAGTAGGTAAAAAAATATTTGACTACCGCAATCAATAGTTTTCAAGTCCCCAAAAGTCCAACATCACCAATTGAATAGATAAAGAGGATGCAGGTTTATAAGAAATGCTGTGGTGAAGCATGTACAGAGCAGAATCGGTCCTCTCTGATTCATGCTCTCCTTTTTTTTATTTTTCTCTCCAGTATATTTCCTCTATTATCTAGCTAGGAAAAAAAAGTTTTGTATTACAATACCTAGAAACTTGTTTACTGTTTGTCTCTCCCTCTATCTCACCATCTCTCCCTTCCTCTTGTCTTTTTGATCTCCTCTGCCCACCTTTTCTCTCTCTTTATTTCTTCCCCTCTCTTCTTTTCTGCCCTCTTCTCCCCTCCCCTCCCCTTTCCTCTCCTCTCCTTTCCTCCGCCTCTTCTCTGCCATCCTCTCCCCACCTTTCTCTCCTTCACTCTCCTCTCATCTCCTCCCCTCTCTTCTCCCCTCCCCTTTCCTCTCCTCTCCTTTCCTCCCCCTCTTCTCTGCCATCCTCTCCCCACCTTTCTCTCCTTCACTCTCCTCTCATCTCCTCCCCTCTCTTCTCCCCTCCCCTTTCCTCTCCTCTCCTTTTCTCCCCCTCTTCTCTTCCATCCTCTACCGACCTTTCTCTCCTTCACTCTCCTCTCATCTCCTCCCCTCTCTTCTCTTCTCCCCTCCCCTTTCCTCTCCTCTCCTTTCCTCCCCCTCTTCTCTGTCATCCTCTCCCCACCTTTCTCTTCTCCACTCTCCTCTCATCTCCTTCCCTCTCTTCTCCTTTCCCCTCCTCTGTGCTCCTCCTCTCTCCTTTGTCTCTCCCTTCTCTCTTCTTCTCCCTTCTCACCACCTCTTCTTTCTGCTCCTCTCCTTACTTTCACCTTCCCTCTCCTTTTTCTTTTCCTTCATCAGCTTTTTCTTAACTTCTTTGTCTTCGCTTTAGTTTTGTTTCCTCTTTCCTCTATCTCATCTCTTCTCTCTCATTTTCTTTGTTTTTCTTCCCTTCTCTTTTTAATCTCTTTTGTTTCTCTTTTCTTCTTTATTTCTCTTTTTCTCTTTCCTTTTATGTTATCTCTTCTCTCTTCTGTTACTTTCCACTCCTCTCTTCTTTCTATTTCATTCATTTTTTTCTCCTCTCCTTTATTTCTCTCTCCCCTTTCCTCTCTTTGCTCTCTTCTCTCTTGTGTTCTTCACTTCTCTAGCCTTCCTTCCCTCTATTTGACATCTTATTTCATGTGCTTTATTTGCTATCTTTCAACAATTTCTCCTGTGTCCTCTTTTATTTATTTCTTTCAGTTTTGTTTTTTCCTGTATTTTCTTCACCACGGATGCTCAAAAAAAGTATTCGGATGAAATCCAAATAGGTTTATTCAGATTTCATCCTGCTAATTAAATCACCTGTGCGAGTGGGCGAGGGAGGTTAATATTACCCATCAGACATCTTTGATCCGTCCCTCGGTACCTCCCACGATGTGTTCCAAGCTGCGGTCACGTGATTACAAACACTTCCTCCTTCCGGGTTGAAGGAGGAAGTGTTTGTAGTCACATGACATGCTTGGAACGCAGTGTGGGATGCACCATGGGATCAAAGAAGACATCTGATGGATAAGATAACCCCCCCCCCTCGCCCACCTGCACAGGTGTTTTAATTACCTGGATGAAACCCGAATAAAACCTATTTAGATTTCATCCAGTGATCATTACTGTTCTACACTCCTCTGTCTTCTTATTTTTTCACTCCTAAAATGCAAGTTCAGTATTGGCTGAAAAGTGAGGATTCCATCATGCCTCCATATCTCTTTCCAGAATAGAACCTTAACCCAGGATGTCTAAGACTTTCTACATCATACATATCAAATTCTGGCCCTTGGGCCAAATCTGGCCCACAGAGCCATCAAATTTAACCCACAAGTGGTTGGCCTTTTTTGCATTATGTCTGGCCTACTCTAGACCACCAGGGAGGTTATATTAGAGGTGAAACACTAGATCACCAGGGACACCATATGGTAAGAATGTGGACAGAACTAGGGAAGGGACACCAAGGGATGAGCAGAAACTACGCCAGTGCGAATTTACGCATCGTAGTTCGCATCTACGTATCGTAATTTGTAGGTGAAGTTTGAAAACTACGCTTATGAATTTACACGTAGCGAAGTACCGCTACGCATAGCTTACGCCCACTATGCGTAGTTAACATGTGTATTGCGTAGTGAACTACGAAAGCGTTACTTGCGTCTATTTTTCCGTGTGCGATTGTATGCTTACAAATTTACGCAAAAGGAGAATGTACGCATAGAAGAGTTACAGAGGAATTAATGCGTAAAATTTTCAGCATACGTGCATAAGCATCCGCATACACTACGCTTTGCACTACACGTAATTGTGTATTTTAACGCATAGTCTCGAAATGCATACAAATATTTGATTTCGAAGCCGTAGTTTGGCGAAGCGTAATTGTGTAAAACTACGCGTAGTTCCAGCGTAGCGAAGTTGGCTGACTACGACCATCCCTGGGGACACCAGGGAACTGTATAGGACAGGAAGAGAGGACAACTAAACACCAGGGAACTGTATAGGGAAGGGAATAAACATTAGACACCATGGAACTGTATCGGGGAGGGAGGAAGGATTAGACACCAGGGAACTGTATAGGGGAGGGAGGAAGGATTAGACACCAGGGAACTGTATAGGACAGGAAGAGAGGACGACTAAACACCAGGGAACTGTATAGGGAAGGGAAGAAACATTAGACACCATGGAACTGTATCGGGGAGGGAGGAAGGATTAGACACCAGGGAACTGTATAGGGGAGGGAGGAAGGATTAGACACCAGGGAACTGTATAGGGGAAGGAGGAAGGATTAGACACCAGGGAACTGTATAGGGGAGGGAGGAAGGATTAGACATCAGGGAACTGTATATGGGAGGGAGGAAGGATTAGACACCAGGGAACTGTATATGGGAGGGAGGAAGGATTAGACACCAGGGAACTGTATATGGGAGGGTGGAAGGATTAGACACCAGGGAACTGTATATGGGAGGGTGGAGGCCACGAGACACCAGGGGCCATATGCAATTCACTTTATCTCCTGAGTTTTCTCCCAGGAGATCATTTTTCATCTTTGATTTAAAATAACTTTTTACCACTTTCTAATGGAAAAAGTACTAAAAAGTAAGTGAAAAGGTACTGTCAAATTTATTTTGAGTATTTGTTTGCTTGCGGGTGGTGTAAAAGGCATTTTATTTACAAGTTGTGAAAATATCAACTTGGAGAAAAAACACAGGTGAAAACGTGAATTGCATATGGGCCCAGAGAACTATATAAAGGGAGGGAGGAACACTAAACACCAGGGAACTGTATAGGGGAGGGAGGAAGCATTAGACACCAGGTAACTGTATATGGGAAGGAGGAGGCCACTAGTCTTTATAGGGGAGGGGGGCCATTAGATACTAGGGAACTTTATAAGGGAAGTAGGTGGCCACTAGACATTGAGGTTGACTCATGAATCGGTCCCAGTGCTCAATCATGGCCCACGTTGTATTTGAGTTTGACACCCCTGTTCTAGATGAAGTCAATGTTAGGCTTGCTGCAGGTAGGTACCGCCACCACAAAACCCAACTTGAAAAGTACTGTGAGACTGGTGGTCATTATTTGGAATGGATAGTGACAATCTTAGTTAAAAGAAAGACAGAAAAAAACTCATTCCTTCGTGTCAACATTGCTCTGAGAACATCATACCCTGGTCTATCATAAAATGAATTTGTGTACGGTTGACTTCAACTTTTACTATCTGTGTATCCAAACTGAAGAGGCTTCATAAATTATCTTTATAACCTGCGTTTCAATGTAACCAATCCTCTCACCATAGCCCTTCATCCCAAGGACCTGCGGTGTGAGCATCTGGAGGTTATAGACCACTTCAAAGGCTGGGAGGACCATGAATCAAATCTCACAGGAAGTGCAGGAGATGAAACCTTTATACGGCTTTACAATTCTAATAAACTCCTCTCTACCTTCTCAGGAGCAAGAGAAATAACGAGTGGAGGAATGCAATTTATGAGGTATGAAGAGTTACAGATTACCCAGCAAGCTCATGGTGAACCAGAACTCCTAGGAGTGTGTAAGGGGCTTCAAAGGACCAAAAAGCCCTATTGCTAAACTGTTATGCAAAACAAAAGTTTGCCTTCTTAAGGCAGAAGGTATTTGTGATTAATCAGATTGGAGTGAGAATATGATGTCTCCCACAATGCATCACAGCTGATTATGCAAATCATCCTTTGCTGTCCCTGTGAGGTATGAAGAGGAGATTATAAGACAGTCTTCAGTGTTTCAGGAGGAGCCCAAGATCTGTCGGTGCATGTGGGCTGTTTCGTATCCTTATATTACACAAATATGTGTGTTTATTGGCTAAGCTGTCCATATTCTATGAGTAGGGATGGTCAGAAATGCCAATTTCTGTTTTGGCGGAAATTTAGATTTCTGTCTCTGCCAATTTCCGATTTTCCGATTTTCCTATTTTCTGATTTATAGTTTTTACAATTTCTGTTTTTCAGAATTCATTTGAAAAATGAATGTTTTCGTTTTAAAGTTTGTTTGTTTTTTTTTCCATTTTACTGATTTTCCAATTTCCACTGAATATTTTATTAGCCATTTTTTTGCATCAGAGAATACAAAAAAATGACAACACAAAAAAAACCTGGAAATCGGAAAACTGGAAATCGGAAAAACGGAATCTTGTGATTGGTCTAAAATGACGGCGGTAATCCCTTTTTTTTTTTTTTTTTTGCGTGGAAACATTCTGCATTCTTTGATTAGTCCAATGCTTCCGAGTTCTGTGATTGGGTTAAAATTACCGAGTTGTGGTAAATCTGATTTCCGTTTTGCGATTTCTGATTCGGAAATTTCAATTCCGCGGAATTCGAATGAGCGTCTCTAACTATGAGACATTCCTTGGCAGATTCGTTCATTGTGATTGAATCTGCCAAAGATTGTTTCCCCTACATGCAGCCCCATCATAGTTTCAATCAATTTGAGGCAGAAATTGGCCAACATTAGTGATCGGACAGGTTATTTTTTGCTGGTCAATCAGAGCCGTGGTGGTGGGGCAGCGCTTTTGCACGATCAGAGCCGCGGGGAAGGGGGACGGGGCCTAAACCTGGTGCTGCACCCTACTGCTAATGCTGGTCCCCAGGACTCTATTCAGAGAATTAGCGCAGGGTAGTGCTGTGACACTCTCCTCTCCAGCTGGTGAGTTTCCTCCTCTGTGCTGCCATTATCTCCCAGTTCCTATAGTGACCCCATAAACAGACAGTGTATGTGACTGCGTACATGCTGCCGGGTAACTACGGGCACTGGAAGATGATGGCAGTACAGGGGAGAGAGCACGATGGCTGGAGCAGTGAGTGTCAAAGCGTCTTGCTGCACTAATACTTTTCATAGAGCCACTGGGACAGGGCTGTTTTTAGGCAAGGCATTCCAGGCCATTGTCTGGAGTGCCATTGATCCTGGGTTCGCCATGCCCCTGAATTAAGCCCTGCTCAGATGAAACCTTGCCCCCTGACTAAGCCCCACACCCACAAGTATTATGTCACCCATTTCTGCTGTGCGTGTGTGCAGCAGCAGGAAGTTGGATGTCCGGAGGAGCAGCAGCATCACAGGTCCCTGGAGAGCAGACATCACAAGGTCCGGATGGTGTGAGTTGCAGACAACCACCACTGTGTCCATCTGTGCCACCTATCCCCACCCCCATGCCTCCCTGTGCCTCCTTCTGTCTCCCTTTGTGCTTCCTTTTCTGTTTCCTTGTGCTTCCTTCGGTTCTCCCATTCCACCTCTCCCTCCCTGTGTGTCCTTCTGTACCCCTGTGCCTCCATCTGTCCCCCCGTGCCTCTTTCTGTCCCCCTTTTTGCCTTCTTTCGTCTCCTTGCACCTCCTTCAGCCCTACTGTGCTACCTCTGCCCCCTTGTGCCTCTCTGTGTGCCTCCTTTGGTCCCTCTGTGCCTCCTTCTGCCCCCTTGTGCTACCTCTACCCCCCCCCCCCTGCATCCCTCTGTCTTACTGTGCTTTATGCCTCCTGCTGTCCCTCTCTGTCTCCCTGTGCCTCCTTCAGCCTCCCTCTGCCTCCTTCTATTCCCCCTTGTGCTTTCTTCTGTCCCGTCTTCCTCCTTCAGTCGCCCTGTGCCTTCTGTCCCCTTTGTGACTCCTTCTGGCCCTCGTGCCTCCTTCTGTCCCCTTGTGCCTCCTTCTGTCCCCTTTTTGCTACCTCTGCCCCCCTTTGCATCCCTCAATCCCACTGTGCCTAGGCTCCTTCTGAAACCCTTTGTGCCTCCCTCTGTCCCTCCTTATACCCCCTTGTACCACTATCTGTGCTCGTCCCCTTCCGGCCTTCTCCCAGCCCAGTGGATAAAAGATTTGCTGTCATCTCCCAACTGGAGACCAGCTGTAAGGATCCTTCCTGTAGCGTATTCTGTCCGTTGCAGTGGAGCTGCAAATGGACAGTTCTGGCTTATCCGCTTGCATTCGGTTGTGCATTTGCAATGGGTCTCATTGTCATTTGCAATCGCTCTGCAGTTCTGGGCAGCTCAGGATGCTGTCATCATTCCACCAATTGCTTGTTGCAGCTGAGCTGTGGCCAGATAGCCCTGGATTTCCTGCATGCATGTTGTTACATAGTTCTGCATGTGTTTCTTATGGGGGTCCTTTGCATTCACAGTCAGCTAGCAAATGGTTATCAAGCCAGCTCAGGAATGAGTGATTACCATTCAGCTGTGTGGAGATTTGCATACCTGCATCTATTGGCTGATGCCAGCATAAAGGTCTGCCTCCCATTTCATACCCCGCCCGTCATAGTGGTCAGTATGCTGATCTACTGTGCACTTTGTTACTCTGTATAGTTCTGTTATTGTAGTTCTATGCGACCTTATTACTTGTGCTTTAGCTAGTTCTTGATAAATATATATGCAGACTTGCTAATATATATTTATCCGTTAGTTGAGCCGTTTGTTATTTTTCTTATTATTATGTATTGCCTAGTTCCATCTTTGGTGGGCGTTCGCTGCATCTGTGGAGGATCAGTGAAGTCCATGTGTGTGGCCTACGTGTCCTGCTTTCTGATGTGAAAGTGTTGGGAGGTATGAAAAAGGCTAAAAACGATCCTGCACTGGGAGAGTAGCATTAGCAGAAGGGACACTTGAGGAGGAGTGTCGGGAATTGATTTTTAATAGACTTGAACCTGAAGTCTAGTAAAAAAAACAACAACAATGTTTGGTATGTTGAAGTAATAGATCCCTTCTAGGCAGTTGGCAGGCTTTAGTCTACTCCAGCCTTTCTCAACCTTTTTACCCTGGAGAAACCCTGCAAACAGGGACGGATCTAGACCAAGTTGCGCCTGGGGCAAGGTCAGGTTTTGGCGCCTAAAGGTCAGGTTTTGGCGCCTAAACTGCCATTCCCCATCCAGTTTTGGCACCTAATGGTTAGGTTTTGGCACCTAAAGATCAGGTTTTGGCGCCTAAACTGCCATTCCCCATCCAAATTTTGCCGCCTTTTTAAGAATTCAACAAACTGCGCCTGGGGCAAGAGACCCGCCTCCCCCCCCCCCCCCCCTAGATCCGTCCCGGCGTGCAAATAACTTTTGGATCTCAAGGAACCCTTGCAAACAATTTTTTTTATCTCGAATATCCCCTACATTTATGTTGCAGGAGGCATGGCCTTTAGAAGTAGTTAAGGCTGTTTATTTCACTACCCCCTATTACACTGCCACTCATTATAATGTTTCCTTACTCAGTTTCATGGATGAGCATCCTCAGACACATCATAATAGACAACGGGGCCTATATAAAAGTGAGGTCAGCTGGACCATTGTATGTAGGCCTGATGATCAGCGATGAGCATGAATTTCGAATAATCATAATTTTGCCTCATAATTCTCTTGGCGCTTGTGGTGGGAGGCTGCAGCAGGGATGGGAGGCTCGCTATTTTAAAGCATAGCAAGCCCTGGCAAAGCATCTTTAAAAATCACTGTGGCTTGCTATAGTAAAGCCACGTGGCATATTCTTCTCCCTTCAGTTGTCCTTTATGCATCCATCTGAAAATGGCACCTGCGAATAATGGCGCACGGTGTTGCCGCTAATCCGTTTGCCTCTTATCGCTATTTAACGTTAAAGCCTTATTGTTATTTAACGTTAACACACAGAACCCTCTCTGTACCTATCCCTAACCCCTAAACCCCCCTGTTGGTGCCTAACCACCCCCTGGTGGTGCCTAACCCTAAGACTCCCCTAGTGGTGCCTAACCCTAACCACCTCCCTGATGGTGCCTAACCCTAAGACCCCCCTGGTGGTGCCTAACCCTAACCACCCCCCTGATAGTGTCTAACCCTAACCACCCCCCTGGTGGTGCCTAACCCTAACCACCCCCTGGTGGTGCCTAACCCTAAGACCCCCCTGGTGTTGCCTAACCCTAAGACCCCCCTAGTGGGGCCTAACCTGAAGACCCCCCCCCCAGTGGTGCCTAACCCTAAGACCCCGCTGGTGGTGCCTAACCCTAACCTTGACAGTGTTACATTAAATCCATTCCCCATTTTGCAGTTAAATAACGTCTGCTGTTTGGCTTATGTAGGGCGCTATTGATAAATAACGTTACTGTGGGCAATAACATCTACTGTTTCGCAAATGAACGCCGCTATTGATAAATAATGTTAGTGTGTGCCACTATTGATAAATAACGTTACTGTGTGCCGTTTTTCTTCTTTTTTCCCTGTGCGCCATTATTATGCAGTACTAACGATAAATAGCGATAAGCGTATCTTTTTAATGCGGCGCCATTTTTATGCATAGGCGCTGTGCGCCATTATTCACTGATCCCATCCTTTAAAGACTGGGTTCCACCGCCCCCCAAGGTTAATATACTTTCAATTACTGCTTTTTTACCATTTAATACAGAGTTCATGGTATGTATATAGAGAGGGTTATTGTACTGTATTAGCCGGGCCTATTTTTAACACTGAATCTCAAGCAACCAGAATGAACACTAATCTGGCATCAGCTGATCACAGTCAGTGCTGCTGGATAACCGACACTCTACTGCAATTTTTTTTAAAGGTGAAATATTTAAATTTATACCCTCCAATGAAAACTGACATCTGTAGTGGATAGTGGTGATGCCTCTGCTTTAACCTTAAATTGTCGAAGTTTCTCCTGCTGCTATTTAGCTAGTTGCGCCAGGAGCTGGCCATAGTGGGGGCCGGTTGCTGTGTGTGTTTTGGATTAGACCTAAGTGACTGTGGGATTCCCACACATGCAGACAAGAGTTGTGGGGTCTCTCGCAGCGCTCAGAAACCCAGGGGCTCCTGCCAAGATTACCATTTCCTATTAGCACAAGGCTGTTATTACCCTCTTACTACTACACGGTTCCTGACGCTGCTTTCAGCCAGAACTGACCCACTTCAAGATAACAAGCCTTCGAAAAAAGAGCCACCGAGAAGAAACGCAGCCGCTCGGCGGTGGGAGACACCCTGTGGCAGGAGTGATTTGTAACGGGATCAGCTGAATTTTCCGTTTCCCCGACGCAAGGTGTGGCTGCAGAGGACGTGTCAGAATACAGATCGAACGTCTGCTCCGCTGAAGCATCTGTCATAACAAGTGTCTGAAATTAATTCAGAAGTCAGGTCATAAATTTCCCTTGATGTATTAGAGCTGCCACCAACAGAGGTGAACCTTCCCAGCCCCGGTAATATTAATCCGACGTAGTCATCCGTCTCGGCCGCGCCGCACCATAAATAAAGTAGCCCCGTTCTTTTTTCAGATATCTTATTTCCCAGTTAGTTCCACGTCATGTACTTGTGACTGTGAGAAAATGTGTGGGCCCTGCGAGTGATTCCTGAGGGATTTCAAGGCAGAGTACTGACCTCAGTCCTATTGAAATGCTGCCATGTGATCTTAACCACTTAGGCGCCTTTCACACTAGGACGTTTTCATTAAGTTGCATTATCCTTTTTTACTGCAGGGTGACGCTAAACCAATGAAAGTCTATGGGAAATTTCTCACCTGATGCCGTGCGATGCTCCAGAAGTATCACATCTGATGTGAACTCATCAGTGCGTTATGGGTCAATATATGTGCGTTATGGGTCAATATCAATATCTGTGGCGACGTGCGGTGACAGGAAGTCATGTAAGTCAATGGTGCTGCAGATATTTTGAAGATGCTTTGCATTGAGGTGCGCATGCACAGCACGGTAGTACATTTTGTTAATACACTTGCTTGCAATGCCTATTTTTGCCACAGGAAGTGAGCGCTAGAGAGCCTCACTTAAAGTGTACCAGAGACGAATCAACCTGCTTTAGATAATACTTTATACTAGTATATATACTATATACTAGTACATGAGAACAGATGCCCTGCTCTCTGTTTCATTCTGATCTGCCCTGTGAGCTTGTAATCCCCCTGTAAAAAACAGACTGAGCTCTCTGTCTGCTGCTTTATCAGGAAGCTCTACAGCAGTGAGAGCAGTCTGCTCAAGCCCGCCCCTCTCCCTGCCTGTGTTCTGCTCAAGCCCGCCCCCCTCTCTGCCTGTTTACTCCCTATCTGTGAGAGCAGTTTGCTTAAGCCCGCCCCTCCCCTGCTTGCATTCTCCCTATCTGTGAGAGCAGTCTGCTCAAGCCCACCCCCTCTCTTTTTGCGTTCTCCCTATCTGTGAGAGCAGTCTGCTCAAGCCTGCCCCCTCTCTGTCGGCATTCTCCCTATCTGTGAGAGCAGTCTGCTCATGCCCGCCCCCCCACCTATGTTCTCCCTATCTGTGAGAGCAGTCTGCTCTAGTCCGCCCCCCTCTCTGCCTGTGTTCTCCCTATCTGTGAGAGCAGTCTGCTCAAGCCTGCCTCCCTCTCTGCCTGCATTCTCCCTATCTGTGAGAGCAGTCTGCACAAGCCTGCCTCCCTCTCTGCCTGCATTCTCCCTATCTGTGAGAGCAGTCTGCACAAGCCTGCCCCCAAGAGCAGCATAATAGCCAGGGATGGATTTCTAGCAAGACTATATAGGCTGTGGCCTAGGGCGCCATTGTTTTTGGTGGCTAAGGGGCAGTAAAGTTAGTGTGCAGTGCAAAGCACATAATCAATTGCTCGACCGCACTATCATTCATATCCTCCTGCCCAGACGCCAGATGCAGCCTGCCCTCTCCTCGGATTCTAAGGAGAGTCCTCTGCTCTCCTCCTCCTCCAGCAGTATCCAACAGGATGCAAAGACACTCTGCAGGCAGCCAGACCCAGCCCATCCGTGGCTGCCCTGCATTATAGTTTGCAGATAGGTGAGCAGCCGGGCAGACTGAACGGCTGGGTCTGAAGGCACCTGACACACTCGTCACACACATAGCGACAGCTAGGGGAGGCGGGGAAAGAAAGCTTTGAGCCTCAGAAGGGGAGGCAGGGAGCACACTTAGCAGAATGCTTTTTGGCTAAGGATATGTGGGTCAGAGGCTTCCCACTGCTGCTATCCAACACCCTTTAAATGAAAGTCCGTGGCCGTGCTATTGCACCTGAATGGGCATGGCCACGCTGTGCAGTGGAAAAAGCTGTGCACAAGCTGCCATGTGCTACTGCACAGACACAAGTCAACCTGTGCCTGCTCAGCGTGGCCACACTCATACACGAACGAGAGCATGGTCCCGCATACCCATTCGACAAGCTGTTGGGGAGGGGGCGGTTGGTAACAATGGGCCTTGGGTGGTGAAAAGTACAAATCCGGCCCTGCCCCCATGGATTATGCCTTGAGTGGTTGCTGCTGATGGGGTGGCTGGACATGGATGGGTTGCAGTATATGGAAATAAAGGACAGGAAATAAGGAGTAACACATGGAAGAGCAGAGCTGCAGCCCAAGAGAGCTGCACATGAAGTAGAGGGACTGTTGGACCGAAGCAGGAATTTGGGGCACCTGCAGCTAATGGACGCTTTGTGTGCTCTATAGGCGCTAATGCAAATATCTGCTATTGGGAATGCAAAACAGGAATTTGGGCACATGATAAATAGTGGGCTTTGGGCCTATCTAACCGCAATTTTCATTTTTGAAAATTAGTATGTTATAGTTTTTGATTATTTTTTTTTGTCTTTTGCCTTTATGAGTTTACCATTTTAAAAATAAGTTCAGGAAGTGGGATTTTAACTATAGGCATCAGGGAGGGTTTAGGGTTGGGTGTCAGGAAGGAAGGGTTAGGCATCAGGAAGGGGGTTTTAGGGTTGAGTGTCAGGTAAGAAGGGTTCGGGTTAAGCATCAGGAAGGGGGTTTTAGGGTTCAGTGTCAGGTAAGAAGGGTTCGGGTTAAGCATCAGGAAGGGGGCTTTAGGGTTGGGTGTCAGAAAGGAAGCGTTAGGGTTAGGCATCAGGAAGGGAAGGGGTCTTAGGGTCAGGCTCCAGGAAGGGGGGTCTTGGGGTTAGGCATTCGGAAAGGGGAGGGTTCTGTGTGAGAGTAGGGTTAGGTTAAGTTGTGCTAAAATATCGGTAACATGTTTTACTAGCATCATTACCACTGTAAAAATATTTTTCTTGTGCCTCTATTTTATGGATGCCTGCTGGGAATGCATGTTATATATGGAAGAGGGGGCTGCACAAGGAATAGAAGGGGGCGCTGCTTCACTTAGAAGAGGAGCAACAAGAAAGTTTGCCTAGGGGTGGAAAAAAGTATAAATCCAGCTTCGGTAATAGCTTATGGTTTGCGAAAATCTATGACGCTTGAAAGCTGCTTAGGACATCTCTGAAGCACTAAGCTGACTCATCAATGTGCAATCCCTCAGCTTAGTAAGTCACCCTCACGATCTGTAGCCTTACCCTGAAATTTCTGTGGAATACCAGATGTCCTGTGATACAAATTACCGGATGGATGAAATATGCTCCCGTACGTCTGTTAAGGAATTATATTGTCTATATTTCATGTAAATTTATATCTCATTCTCTCGTGACTCAAATCAGAATGTCTAAATAAGATCTTTCAGTCTCCTTTAATAACCGTTTGTCCTTTTCACCAGGTAAGACAGCCGTCAAATCCATTCTGCTGTGGCTACGTTGACAGAAGGTTTGTTTGGTGACTTTGCATTTTCCTCGTTCAACGTTCCTCCCCTCTGGGCAACCATCAACTCATCAAGTGAAGTTCAGAAGGTACATTTCACACCTAATTTATTTACTAAACGTTCACACTGTGGGCTCAGATAGGTCAGATTTGGAAGGAACCTCGTGGAGCTTCCAAATATTTGATGGATATCTGATCCACCGGTAAAACCAACAGTAAGTACTCCAAGATGTTCCCTCTGAGCATTGGTTCCCCTCACTACAGTTTTGATACTAAATATCAAAGTAAGGTGGTTATTATTCTTAGTATGAGATGTATTCTTCCCTTGTCACACGGAAAGTGAGAGGAAGGAGACACTGGGATTGATTTACTGAGCTTGGAGAACGGTGAAGAGCACAGGGAACCATACATGATATGCCAAATCTGGATCTGGTATTACTTGGCATTTGGCAAATGTTTACGAGCCTTACCTGGGTCAATGTCACTGAAAGGTTAGTTAGTGACTGCACACAACTGCACACACCTGCAGTGCAAACATTTGTTTTTATGTAAATCCAGAATATCCACCAGGACCTATTGTGATAAGTTCTTAGATTGCTGCTCAGGTTCAAGTGAAAGTTATTTTTTACTCAAATATCCTCTTTAGGGTTTGATTTGGGCCTCACTAATACATGAGATACACAGATAAGTAGGACACCACAAGGAGAGATGGTAAGCCGGTGATCTTTCAGGACTCCAGGAACCCAAGAAAACACGAGCACATAAGGATACAATAGTGTTACGTACACTTGTAGAGGTGAAGAAGACGCATACTCAAAGACATGCCTGCAACCATTGGTCGGTCACACTCCTTTACAGGGTTATCTTTTTTTTTTTTAAAGAAAATAAAACTAAAGCCTACCAAAAAGAGGTGTGTTAATAGACTGGTGGGTTGAAGCCCCCAAGGGCAAATAAGGATTAACATAAAATGGGGCCCTAGGCATACCAAATTTGGCTCCATTGGTTGGCCACCTGGTTTCTTTTTTACAGTGAGATGGGGAAGCAGGGGACAGAAAAGGTGTCACCTTGGCCCCTGGACACTCGTCAGGCCCTAGGCAACTGCCTAAGATGCCTTGTGGATGATCCGGCTCTGCCCAGAGGTTGTCTCACCTCTCCTAAAGAAAAGACAATAGGGTCTTGGAAAAAGTATTAATTAGCAGAAAAGAGACAACGTGTTTCATGGGCATATCTCGCTTCCTCTGGTTGATATAAACAATGGTGCCTGCCAACCAATGGCCATCGAGTTTAAGGCACCAAAGGCACTTCTTTGCAGATACAAAGGAGTCTTCTTCAGCACCTGCAGTTTGAAGTTTAGAAATGGTGTTCAGAATTAAGTAGGTCCGTTGTCTGTCTTTAGACTAAAATCAGTAGTTCCTTGTCCTACTTAAAAGTTTGATTGTTTTTGTTTTATCCTTTAATAAAACAGCAATTTCTATCAGCTTCCAAGTTTGAAATGAAACTTTCAGAAGGTCTGAAACCAGATCCTGAAAATTCCCCACATAAAAGAAGGCTGCAGAAATACATGGTCCCGGCTAAGGAGGGGTTTTCAGAACGCTAATCTGCTGTAATAAAAACTTCTGGAGGTTACAGGTGCTGTGAAAATACTTTCTAATTTGTTATCCTTTTTTTTATAGGTATTTCATAATTTAGTGAATTTTTTTTCCTTTTTAAAAGTTTCAATATCAAGAAGAGCCGGAAATATTGAGCCGAGCCGGAATCTCTTAGCCAAAGAAAGCATGTTAAACGGGATGTGTCAATAAGCCAGCATCTGAGCTTGCCACCGTTCTTATGGAACGGAGAGATGGGCAGGGAGGTGTAGTCTGCAGCTCCCGAAACGTCATGGAAAAAAAGCATTCTCACAAATCCACCGTGATAGAACATTTTCAGTTATTGAACTATTATTACAATACACTGCAGTCCTGTAACAGGCTATTATTGATACAAGTGCTTGCAAATACACAAAAAGTGGTCAGATGCTGAGACACCCAGTCAATAATATTGATTTGATTATGTACATCATAGCACAGTAGCTGAGTATAGTGTTTTATGCGTCCCAGATACTCCCACAGTTCGTTGCCTGAGGAAGCAGGTGTGTCCTGAGAAACGCGTCACAAGTAGAGGTTTTTTTTTAATCTAAACAAAATTATTTTTGAAAATATTGTTCCTCCTGCCTGAAGGTAAATGCACCACTACCACTACCTCCCTTTTAACCTGATTTAAAGAGAACCTGAGGTGGGCAGATGGGACAGAGAGGCATGTTCTCTGCCTCATAACATGCCTCGGTGTCCCCCACACCGATGCTCTCTGCCCCTCCCCCGCCGCACTATAGCCTCCCCGAGATTGGCAACATTATTTGTTGCCATATTGTAGGTAAACAAAGGGCGAGGGATTCCCTGTTCAAAACACCCGCCAGGGGCGTTCTTACAGGATTTCCAGAGCTGCCGTTGGACAGCTCTCTCTCCCTGGCCGCGCCCCCTGCCTCCCTGCACGTTGGATGAGAGAAATAATCTTTTATTCCAACGTCTTGACCTATAGGTTACAAAAGTGAAAATGGGCCAGTGTGGTCCACAGCAACTGTGTTTTTTTGCGGCTACCTGAACTGCTCAGCAGTTACTTCTGGGTAATTAGCTCAATAAAACAATTAGCTTCCTGAGATCTCCGTCGTAAAGAGCCATAAAGCGCGTCCGCATGACGCGTTTTGCGTCATGCGGACGCGCTTTACGGCTCTTTACGACGTGGAATGCAGAAGAAGAGGACGCTTTTCCCGAGGACGACTGGCAGTCGTCCGAAAACGAAACTTAGCCACGGAGGGAGACCGGAGGGCACCGAAGTACCGGCGCGGGCACAGGACGGCTGCAGGAAGCTCGGGAAAGCCCCCAGGTAAGTGAATTTTTTTTTCCCCACCAGTTAAGGTTCCCTTTAAGGAGTCAGAAACTGCTGAAATTGAAGCAGTTAATATACACCAAGTTCCATGTTCTATATACACATTGTATACAGGGCACTGGACCATTTTTCTTTGAATTTTTTAAAATCAATTTTCTCAAAAACTACAGGATCTTTTTGAAACATTTTTTTACTTATAACTATACTTATAATCCCAAATTATCAAATGTTGCTTCATAGTTGCAAATAATTAAACACAATTACTATAAAGCAAAATTCGACCTCAACATTACAAAATAAGTCCATAGACATGCATTTGATCACGTCAGTGTACTCTGTTAATCCAGTTATTGAAGCCAACGTCAGTCTCGCTTGAAGGATGTAGGCAGCGGGCTGCCAGACGCAGGAGATGGATTCCAGTGTAATCAATTCTTGTTGGGCTGGTGGGTGCCTTTTTTTTATTTTGTAATTTTACCTTAAAGTGATGATGTAAAAATCTTTTCATTTTTTTTATTCTGACCACAAAAACTAAACACGCTTGGTTCTCAGAGCTAGGAAATATGTTGAAGGTACGATACGAGAGTGCTGGGAATATTGGGAATAAGAAAACGTAAGATATATTTTGGAGTTTATTGGACTCCACCTAGGCCGCGTACGTAGTAAATTCCTGGGCACCACATCATAGACGCCAAAATTACACCACTGGATAAAGTACAAAAAAGAGCAACAGAGCTAATAAAGGCAGCGAGGATTACATTTAGGAGGAATTGTTTAGTCTGTAAGGTCCCTAAGCATCGGCATCAGAGTATTCAGGGCCATACGGGTGGCGACGTTGTGCCAATCTTGACTTCCTTCACACTAGCCTCTTAGAATATACCTGAACTTAGAAGTCTTCTTCTAACAAAAACTATAGATCTATGTACACACACATGCAATAATAGTCAGCCGAAAAGGTCGATAACGACTGTTTCATTTGACAATCATTCTGTATGTACAGCAGCCACTGATCAATTCTGCTTGGTTGTCGGAGGGTTGTTAAGGATCTGTCCTCCTGGTTCCTTAAAGTAAACCTCCGGACTAAAAATCTACTCAGCAGAACTGAAAAGGCTTGGTGTTTCTTTAACAGTTTCACAGCATCAGAATTTAGTTTTTCTTACCAAAGCATAATTTTTAGCTGCATTTTTAGCTAAGCTCCACCCATCAAAGAAAAAAAAAATCCCGGGCTTTTTTCCCTGATGCTGTGCAGAGCATGATGGGATTTCCTATGTTGTTGTTCACGTTGCCTAGCAACTGGGAGAGGTGCTCAGGACACAGGACAGTTGGAACTGTGTCTCATGCTCCCTGTCACGTCCTTTCAACCAAAAAGATGGCTGCCCTCATGAAATCAAACATTTGCCTGTTCTTTTAAAACAGTGTGGGTAAGAGATCATATTACCTATCTATTTTAATTAACATAACTAATGTAACTTAATGACAGTATGTTTGTTTAGGCTGGAGTTCCTCTTTAATGATCCCTGATGCCCAAGCATGACCAATGGAAATTTTATTTCTACTCCCCGCAGCTGCAGGAATCTGCTCTGTCACCTGCCAGTCGTAGTCTCTACATCCCCCTTCATAGCAACAGAATACTATGAAAGCCTGGAAGCTAGCGATTTGTCTCCATAGCATCGGTCTCCAACTTCTCTCCGAGGGATTGTTTCCCGAACCCCAACAGGCAAAAAGTATTGCATGTGCATACTTAGCTTGAGGCAAAATTGTCGTTGGCATTTTCACATGGTTTCCTTAAAGGACATCCGAGGTGAAAATAAACTGATGAGAAAAACAATTGTATCTATCCTCCTTCTCCTAAAAATAACTTTTTTAGATATCCCACAGTTTTATTTTATATTTAAATCTAGTTTTTAAGTTTTTACTGTTTCATTGTCTCTGCTCGATGACACCTTCATTGAAGTATGCCAGAGCTCAAATCTTTGAATTATTGACCCTTGTTATCTCTTTTCTGCTCTCAGAAGCCATTTGCTGACAGGAAAGTGTTTTATGGCTGGAATTACTTATCAGTAAGGATTATGCTATAGTCTGACCCAGTCCCGACCCGGACAGAAACTGTCACTTACATACCTGATGTTTAACTCTTTCAGGCAAAGAAAGAAAAAAAGGAACACAACATAGTTATTAGTGTGCTAGGCACTGTACATACGCATGTCTATCTCATCATGTCACATGTCACTTCGGGTATCCTTTAAACTCCTGACTGTAAAATTTCTGCAAACCAAGTTTGCAAATTTGCATTGAAGTTATTGGCACTGGGGCTCTGACTACTGTGGCTAGTTGCAAAGCCCACATAGGTCCTAGCCAATCGTTTCCAAATTTCGTAAGAAATATAGTAGGAACAAGTAAAAAAAATTAAAAGACCTTGTAGTTTTTGAGAAAATCAATTTTAAAGTTATGATAGGAAAATACAACTATCTAAATTGCTTTAAATTACAGACAAAGCATCTTTACGTATTGGTATGGTATGGTAACTTTACATATAACTCTGACAAAAGCCGTGAAATCCCTAACATTCCTAGCAAATATGGTAGCATGCGTGGGGGCTTTGCTTTTAACTACAGAGGTCGGCGCCATTGACTTCCATGTAAAATGCTAAATTTGGTCAAAAAGTGACCTTAAATTTAATTTTAAAAATTTGCTAAGTGAGATCGGCCCAATTTGCGGCAAGACCAAACTTAAGATTCTCAACCACTCATCTCTAGTTCAATCACTTTGATCTGCTGATCCTCTATTGCCCCAGCGTATCAAACTGATTCACATCCAAGTCACAAGGAAACTAAGGCTACATACCACTGTTGTGTTTTTTCAAGCAATTTTTAAAATAAATAAAATACATTTCTAATTGGTTAGCGCCTTGTTTTTTTCATTAGTTTAGCCACATTTAAGTGTACGTACAGTAGTAACATTGCAATCAAACCCACATTTATACTTTTTGTGCCCCTAGGGCAAGTATGTTGTGGCTCCCCTTTCTTGTGCCTTAGCACCCCCCCATTCCATGTGCAGCCCCCTCTTCCATGTGTATCATCCATGTGCAGCCCCTCCCATTCTATGTGTAACCCCCTCATCCATGCATATCATCCATGTACTGTAGCCGCTCCCTATTCCATGTGCAGCCCCCTCTTCCATGTGTAACATCCATGTACTATAGCCGCTCCCATTCCATGTGCTGCCCCCTCTTCCATGTATATCATCCATGTACTGCAGCCCCTCCCATTCTATGTGTAGCCCCCTCTTCCATGTGTATCATCCATGTGCAGCAGCACCCTCCCATTCCATGTGCCGCCTCCTCTTCCATGTGCATCATCCATGTGCAGCCCCTCCCATTCCATGTGCAGCCCCCTATTCCATGTGTAACATCCATGTACTGTAGCCGCTCCCATTCCATGTGCTGCCCCCTCTTCCATGTGTATCCTCCATGTACAGCAGCCCCTTCCATTCCATGTGAAGCCCCCTCTTCCATGTGTAACATCCATGTACAGCAGCCCCTTCCATTCCATGTGCAGCATCCTTTTCCATGTGTAACTTCCATGTACAGCAGCCCCCTTCCATGCCATGTGCAGCCCCCTCTTCCATGTGTATCACCCATGCACAGCAGCCCCTCCCATTCTATGTGCAGCTCACTCTTCTATGTATAACATCCATTGTACTGTATTCCCTCCCAATCCATGTGCAGCCCCCTCTTCCATGTGTATCATCCATGTACTGTATTCCCTCCCATTCCATGTGCAGCCTCCTCCTCCATGTGTGTCATCCATGTACTGCAGCCCCCTCCCATTCCATGTGCAGCCCCCTCTTCCATGTGTATCACCCATATACTGTAACCCATTCCATGTGCAGCCCCCTCTTAAGCATTAGTTTCACCCTACTCTTTCATATGTAGTAACCCTGTTTTCATGATCAGGTGCCTCCCTAGGCTGCAGCCACCCCAAGGCCAAGGCCTTGGTGGCCTTTCCAGAAATCCGACCCTGACTATAAGTTGTGCTCAGCCATTAGTTACTGTAGTGTAAAACTTATTTTCTTTTTCTTGACCGGAGTACTTCTTTAAAAATGTGTTTATTGTTCTTATAGAAAAAGATAGTCAGACACAATATTCTGGCCCATAAAATGTTCCTCCTAGAAGGGTAATCTGACCTAATTCACTTAACCTCTTATTGTCTAATATTTCATAAATACATTTTTCACCTTGTCAAAACATACAGGCCGGGATTGAGCCTCGGCGAGTTTATACTGGGATAGCGGATAATAGCTTGCAGCTGTGCAGGAATATTGTGCGGAGGAAAAGAACCGCCGTACCTGAAATATCCGATGCTGCACGTGAGCAGGTCGCCTCACAGACTTATAGCAACATCCTCTACAGTTACATATTTTAGATAAGACTAAAACCCGGAGGAATTGTTTGGGTTTTTTTCTTTACTTAAAGAAAAAAAAACAGCAGATTCCAAACTTTTTTCTGTGTTATGTATATTGTCACTGGTCAGTGCCAAGACTTGCAGTAAAATTCCACATTCTTTAAAAAAGCGCTCTCGCCTCGCAGTGGCACGCACCAGCGCACACATACGTGCACATGTATCCACCACACACACACACATCCAATCGGGTAATATATTATGACTCTGATATGCATTAGCTTGTAAGCCCCTCTGAGGACAGTCAGTGACATGACTATGTGCTCTGTAAAGTGCTGCAGGAGATGTCAGTGCTATATAAATACATAATAATAATATGGTAGGACATTAGACTATGACTATGGTAGGATTAGATTGTGAGCTCCTCTGAGGACAATCAGTGACATGACTATGTACTCTGTAAAGTGCTGCAGAAGATGTCAGAGCTATATAAATACATAATAATAATAGTAGGACATTAGACTATGACTAGGTTAGAGTGTGAGCTCCTCTGAGGACAGTCAGTGACATGACTATGTACTCTGTACACAGATGGAAACTCACACATGCCCAGCTCAGAATCACTTATTCACCACCCTGGTCCACAAGGCTTTTGAGTTTTGGCTCAATTCAGGTGTACTTTGAGATCAGTATTGCAAGTTTGCTACACTTTTAATCAATGCCATGCTTTGAAATATTTTAACCACACTTAGGCTCCCTGCACACTGCAAATCCGTTTTGCAATTCTGATTCCGTTTCCGATTCCGATTTGCAATTCTGATTTTCTCTGAATGCAATCAACAGAAAAATGGAGGAAAAAAATGCAGCATGCGGTAACAATTAAAAATCGGAATAGGATGTAAAAATCAATTTTAAATCGGAATCGGAATTGCATGCAGTGTGCAGGGAACCTTAAAGTGGGATTATACTCTAAAAAACTAAAATTTCATTAACTACTCTTAGGTACCTAAAAGAACATTTCAAACCATTCCTGTGTGTGAAAACATTTATTTTTACTGCAAAGAGCAGTGCAGGGCAGGCTTGCTTATCTCTGGCTAATTATCAAATGTATTCATTGCAGGCCAGAAGACACTCTCTGCCTGTGTCTTCACTCTGCTCCCTCCTTTTTCTGCTGAAGTGACTCAGTTGTTGTCAGAGCGATCTCTCTATTTGGCAGAGAGAGAGAGAGAGAGAGAGAGAGAAGGGAGCAGAAGCAAGACACAGGCAGAGAGTGTCTCCAGGCTGGCAATGATTACATTTGCCAGTTGGCCAGAGATAAGCAAGCTTATATTGCTCTCTACAGTGAAAGTAAACATGTTTTCACACAGGGAATGATTGGGAATGCTTGCTAATGTTTATTCACTGTCAGAGTAGTTACCGAATTTTTAGTTTTGGGAGTATAACCCACTTTAAGCATACACGCTTAAAGTGAACCAGAGACGAAGCACCCTTGTGTATTTTACCATATATATCAGTAAGAACATTAGAGAAAACACCTACCCTGCTCTCTGTTTCATCCTCACTGCTAAAAGTGTCTGTTATCAGCTGTGATAAGAATCCTGGACTGAGCATTCAGTCTGGCTTTGCTGGGAATGTTTATAGCTGAGTCATTATAGCAGAGCCACAAGGGGCAGGCTTGGGCTTGAAAAGACACCAGAGAAAACAGACTCAGCTATAATCATTCCGTAGCAAAGCTAGACTGAGTGCTCAGTCGGGGATTCTTATCAGAGGTGATAACAGTCAGATTAAACAGAGAACAATGAAACAAAGAGCAGATTAGGTGTTTACTGTCATGTTCCCACTGATTTATAAGGTAAAATACATGCGGGTGCTTCATCTCTGGTTCTCTTTAACTGTGCCTTTGCTTGATGCTGTCTGTTTTATTTTGTTTCACTTAAGTTCTCTGTTAACCACTTTACCTCCCTTGCTACGCTTATCTACTCCCCACAAAACTTTACTTGAATCTCAGGGGAGTAGATAGGCGTACTTGTGGTAAACAGTGTGCTGTATGCCCAATAAGCTATCTGATTATGTATATAGGGTATCATTTTAACCGTGACAAGTGAGAGAATAGATTTTGTGTTGTTTGACAACTGAGGGATAAGTCGTGATTTTTTTTACCGGAAAACTGAATGAAAAGCAATAAAACTGTTATTTACATGTACTCTATACCCCTAAATACATACTAGTAAAAAAAAACAAAAGTGACAGTATTGAAAAGAGAATACATAGTTACCCCAGGGACTTCGCTTTTAAAATATGTATGCCATGAGAGTGTATTACTGTTAATCATGAAGATAAGGGCTTTTAATTACTGATAGAGTACAATGAGAAAACAAAAAACACAATCCAGAAACTAATATATTATCGCCATACATTGTACTAGGAACATTATTTAAATGTTGAGATAACCAGGACAAATTAGCAAATACAATGTGTGGGTTTTACCTATGGTAACATTGTTTATTTGAAAACTATAGGGCATGGAAATGGAGAAATAGAGTATTTTTTCTTTTTTTTTCTCATTTTTCCCTTTAAAATGCACAGATAATAGCATAATTACTAAAAGCAAATATCACCCTCACAAAGCATAATTTGTGGCAAAAAAAAACAAGATATAGATCATTTACATCTGATGAGTAGCAATAAAGTTATTGGTGAATGAATGGGAGGAGCGCTGAAATGTGAAAATTGCTCTGGATTTTAAGCAAAAAACCCTGTGGAGCTGAAGTGGTTAAATGGGCTGTTATCTGATTCAGATAATGATATTGCAAAAAATAATTTTTGTTAGATATCGAAAACGATTTACGTCATTGACGTGCGGTTTGATGGACTCCGGCGTGCAGCCTTTGATGTGAGACTCAGTACGAAGAGAATCTTTAATTACTTTTGAGACATTGATGGATGGGCTCGGCCACTTCGCTCGCTCGTATCACCCTCCGCCGAGATCGCGATTCCTTCCAGATGCTGCCGTGATTAAAGATTGCTCTGAAGATGCTGGACATCGTTAGGGGTTAATGCAACATATGACAGAGTCATCATCATTTTATTGCCAAATCAACAACACATGGGCTTTCCTTTCTTGGCAATGGTTTTAAATAATCTTCCTTTATTAACGGAGAGATCACAAAATTATGCATTCATTTTAGAAGTTTAAAAAAAACATGTCTGAAGCCTGTAATAGAGGCCTTCAGCTCATGAAAAAAAATGATTTAATAAATGTAACCTAAAGTTACTTTTAATTAAATGAACCATTTGTCATCCGCATACAGCGTTGTTTTATCATGTATGCCTAGACGTTTTGGAGGCAGCACACATCTATCGATAGGCATTTAAAGTGGATCCGAGATGAACTTTTACTCATTGCATAATTGTGTTCCTTTCCTATTGTTTATAGGACATTCCTCAAGCCAAATACTTTTTTGTTTTAATACTCTAATTCCCTATAAACTAAAGAAGCCACGCCCACAGCTTCTCCAGAGAGCCTTGGCACTCTCAGACTCATGTAGCAACGGCTTATGGGAGCTCAGCCTGGGCAGGAGTAGGTGTAGGTATTACTAGCCAGAGATTTCAGAGGCAGAGGGGAGGAGGGAGGAGGAGGGGGGATTAGGTTTTTTTGCTCAAGATGCAGATAAGCCTGCCTTTGTGTAATGTTTACAAACAACATGGCTGCTGTCATTGTATCACAGGAGTAATCAATCATATTCTATTAAAGCTGATTGCGGCTAGATTTGCTGTGTAAACTATCTAAACTTTAGATAAGATATATAAACAAGTTACTTGTTATAGTTAGTTTTTCATCTCGGATCCGCTTTAAGGTCCATACACACGTCAGATTTTTGCGAACGACCCGTCGTTTGAACGTTCCGTCGTTCAGTCGTTCGCACGTCAAATCTGACGTGTGTACAGACTATCGTTTGGGTGACAAGACTGGTTTCCAGCGATCCGCCCAGTCTTATCACGCGAACGATAGTCCGTACACACGTCTGATTCCGCGTGCGAACGACTGAACGACGGGGCGTTCAAACGACCCGACGTTCAGAAAAATCCGACGTGTGTATGGGCCTTTAAGGTACATACACACGTGCAACTTAATGCACAACCAACCCCCCACTCAGCCGTCTATATGATGGCAGAGCTTTGTGAGCCAGTCAAGAGCCAATTTCATTGGCTTCTGACCATGTGATCAATGTAAGCCAATGAGAGTTGCCCACATTGATGACGGGGTCAGGACTCAGGAGCCAATGAAATAGGCTCCTGACCGGATCATGGAGCTCTGCTGTCATACTGACAGAAGGGCGTGAGAGCTGCGGCTGGGAGAGAGCGGCGCGATCAGCGGAAACAGCGAGAGCACTCAGCAGCAGTGGTGAGTGAAATCTACACCCTCCCAGAAATATCAGCCTCCAAACAGGGCATAGATTTTAATCACTGCCATCTGAAAGCAGTTAAATACTGTGTGGGCACCATATCCACATTAAAAAAACAAGTCATTCAAACAACTTGAAAACACCTGGCCAACCTGTACGATAGTTGATCAGTTGATCTGCTGGTTGGATCTGGCAAACTGCTCTTATCAGTGGTTTGTCTAGTTGTTTGCCACGCCTACAAACGCCCAACCTATTGTCTAACAGACAAATTTGGACGATAGTTGGGTAGCAAATTTGCACTTGTGTACAAGCTTTAAAAGAGGACAAGTGGTAAACAATTAAGCCTGCATAAAACCCTCCATCTGCAAGACAGCTGCGGCCACTTTTCCAAGGTTTCTGAAGCTCTGTGGCCATTCCCATTTGTGTTGCCGTGGCCTGGCCCCAGCTTGGCAGCCACCAATGGGATGAAGGTGGGGGTGGCCACAGTTTCAGGAGACTTAAAGTGGATCCGAGGTGAACTTTTACACATTGCATAATTGTGTTCCTTTCCTATTGTTTATAGGGCATTCCTCAAGCCAAATGCATTTTTGTTTTAATACTCTGATTCCCTATAAATTAAAAAAGCCACGCCCACAGGTTTTCAGAGAGCCTTGGCAGTAGCAAGGGCTCATGGGAGTTCCGACTGGGCAGGAGGAGAGGGAGGTGTTACTAGCCATTGATTTCAGAGGCAGAGGGGAGGAGGGAGGAGGAGATGGAATTAGGCTGATGGCCCAAGATACAGATAAGCCTGCCTCTGTGTAATGTTTACAAACAACATGGCTGCTGTCATTGTATCACAGGAATAAATAGTCTTATTCTATTAAAACTGTTTGCAGCTAGATTTGCTGTGTAAACCATCTAAACTTTAGATAAGATATATAGACAAGTTACTTGTTATAGTTAGTTTTTCATCTCGGATCCGCTTTAAGAAAAAAATGCCATGGTGGCTTTGCTGAGGGGGGTAGAGTTTCTGACATGAAGTATGGGCAAGCGGGAGAATGATTAACCCTACCATCCGCTGATCTGTGCAGCAGCAATACATTGCAGGCTCTCATTTTTTTCACCAATGGTCCTTTTTAAAGTTGTCTACTGAGAACTAGGGATGAGTGCACACAGTCACTCAATGACCAAGTTTGTGAGCTTCCGGTCCTGGGCATCAATAAAAACAAATCTGATTGGCTGTTTGTGGCTCCACCCTCTTTGTGAATTTGAACCCCAGTCACCCAGCAACCAACTGTGCAAAGTTCGAGAACTCTACCATTAACAGTGAAGAAGGGCTGCAGTTTACATTTTCCAAGGGAAATTTGTTTTTGACTCAACCCAGTTTTTGTAATCTTGACACACAGTCACTTGATGACCAAGTTTGTGAGCTTTTGGGTTCCCGGCATCAAAATTGTGTGCATGGAAGCAGTTTATCCAGCAAATAAATCTGATTGGCTGTTTGTGGCTCCGCCCCTTAATGAATTTGAACCCCAATCACTTACTGACTGACCGTAGAAGGTTCGAGGCCTCTGCCATAAACACTGTAAGAATGGCAGCAGTTTCAATATTCCCCTTGAAAATCAGTAGGTGAATTTTCATTGGCTGTTGTAGGCTCCACCTACTTTTCTGAATATTAATCCCAGTCACCCAGTGACCAACTGTGCCAAGTTTGAGAACCCTGCCATTAACAGTGTAAGAATGGCTGCAGTTTATATTTTCTCATGTAAAAAGTTAGTCGTCTTTTGCTCTGCCCACTGTTTCTAACCTTGACATACAGTCACTCAATGACCAAGTTTATGAGCTTTGGGGTCCTTGGCATTAATAATTTGTATATTCACACTGAAATTAAACAAATCTGATTGGCTGTTTGTGGCTCCACCCCTTTCTGAATTTGAACCCCAGTCATCCAGTGACCAACTGTGTCAAGTTTGAGAACCCTGCCAATAACAGAATGGCTGAAATCAATGTAACAAATCTGATTGGCTGCTTGTGGCTCCACCCTCTTTAATGAATTTGGACCCCAGTTATTGACTGACTGTATCAGGTTTGAGGCTTCTGCCATTAACAGTGCAAGAATGGTAGCAATGTAAATATTCCCCTTGAAAAATCAACAGTTGAATTTTGATTGGCTGTCGTAGGCATTTTCCTGAATATTAATCCCAGTCACCCAGTGACCAACTGTGCAAAGTTTGAGAGCCCTGCCATTAACAGTGTAAGAATGGCTGCAGTTTATATTTGACCAGTGAAATTTGTTTTTGGCTCCACCCACATTTTGTAACCTGGACACACAGTCACTCAATGACCAAGTTTGTGAGCTCTCAGGTTCCTGCCATCAAAAATGTGTGAATGGAAGCAGTTTATCCACCAAAGAAATCTGATTGGCTGTTTGTGGCCCCGTCCCTTTAGTGAATTTGGACCCCAGTCACCCAATGACTGACTGTAGCAAGTTTGAAGCCTCTGCCATACACAGTGTAAGAATGGTAGCAGTTTAAATAGTCCCCTTGAAAATCAATAGGTCAATTTTGATTGACTGTTGTAGGCCCCACCCACTTTCCTGAATCTTAATCTCATTCACCCAGTGACCAAATGTGGCAAGTTTAAGAACCCTGCAATTAACAGTCTGAATGGCCGCAGTTTACATTTTCCCATTAAAAATGAATGGCTGAAATGTGATTGGCTGTTTTATGCTCCGCCCACTTGCTGAATTTGTAATCTCAGTCACCAAGTGACCAACTGTGCCAAGTGTGGGGACTCTGGCTTGATTACTGTGAGAATGGCATCCTTTTACATTTTTTTCCTTTGACATGAATGGGTGAAATCTGATTTGCTGTTTGTGCCTCCGCCCGGATGAGCGGTGGAGCCGGGGGGGGGGGGGGGTGGTGGCGCGGCGCGAGACCCCCAGAACATATCATCGCAGGTAATAAGGGATCTGTATTCCAAGTTTCGGTCAAATCTGTCAAGGCATTTTAGGGTGATCGCGGCACATACACACACACACACACACACACACACACACACACACATCCGATTTTATATATATGACATTTATATACTGTATATGACATCTGCAGCACTTTACAGAGTACATAGTCACGTCACAGACTGTCCTCAAAGGAGTTCACAATCTAATCCCTACCATAGTCATGGTCTAATATCCTACCATACTATGACTATGATTGGACAGTCAGTGACATGACTATGTACTCCGTAAAGTGTTCAGAATCAGAATCATCTTTATTATCGCCAAGCACACCGCTAGGTGTGCCCGGATTTGCTTGTGGTTCACATGGCAAATGGCAGTTCAGGAACATATAACAACAAACAGCAAACGTATAGAGCAACGATTAGAGTCTTGGGAGGTCAGAATTTACAGGTGTGACAGTCCATGTTTCTTGTCAGAGTTTACAGCTGTGATAGAGGGTTTCTGTGGGGGCCAGAGCGTCCCGAGTTCAGTGAGTTCAACAGGGGAACTGCTTGGGGGAAGAAGGTGTTCATGCGCCTAGTGGTTTTGGAGGGGATGGATCTGAAACAGCGTCCCAGTGGAAGGGTCTCGAAGTAGCGTCTGCCCGGGTGGGAGGGGTTGAGTAAGATCTTGGAGGCCCTTGTCTTCATCCTCGTGGAGTAGAGGAGATCTAGCAAGGGCAGGTGGGCGCCGATAATCTTTTCTGCTGCATTTATCACTCGGTGGAGTTTGTATTTGTCTTTGGTGTTGCAGAAGATGTCAGTGATACATAAATGCATAATAATAGGAATGGTCGCTGGATTCCGCGGAATTAAAAATTCCGTGATTCAGGCCGGAATTTGATGATTCCGTTCCGTTGTGACGGAACGGAATTGCTATATCACTATGGCAGAATTTCCACGGAAAAATACGAAATTCCGCAGAATTGTAACGATTGTGGAACTTTCTCCGTGATCAGCGTACAACGCATGCGCTGACACGGCGGAAATCCTCCACAAGCGTATATTTGCAGGCACCCAGCAAAAGGTGCTACGCACCTGTAGAGGGAAATTCCTGTCGGCAGATGGCGCTGGGGAGTGCAGAGGAACCAATCCTCTGTACCTCCACAAATGCCAGACAGGAATTGTACGAAGCGCAGAACGCAATCGCAAGAGAGGCGATTGCGAATGAGACGAGCAAAGGGACAGGTTGTATGTGTGTGCGCCAACCTAGTCGCCACCCCGCAACAGTGCACACACAACAGCAGATATGAAACAGGAACGCGATCGCGAGAGGTGCGATCGCCAGACATGACACAAGGCAGATCAGAACAGAATACAAGGTTAGCAAAAGGCACAGCAAATAATACAATGAGGAGATACGTAAAATAACAAACGCTAGCTAACCGCGAACACCGCACTCATTCGCAACAGTGCACGCGGTTATGCGCAGTCTCCACGTGATAAGCACAATAGAGACAAGCACGCCTAACTAACCATCGACAGACAAACATGAAACAGAGGACGCGAATGCTTGCTTAACGGTTACCTCACCGATCCTCCAGCAAGCGGTTGTAGCAGACAAGACATACACACGAAAACAGGGACAAGCGAGAGATAGGATCCACAGCACTAGCGAAAAGTGGCTAGCGCGATCCAGGTACAGAGTAGCAGAACAGAAGGATCCACAGCGCTAGCGAAAAGTGGCTAGCGCGATCCCAGGAGACAGAACAGAAGGATTCACAGCGCTAGCGAAAAGTGTCTAGCGCGATCCAAGGAGACAGAACAGAAGGATCCACAGCGCTAGCGAAAAGTGGCTAGTGCGATCCCAGGAGACAGAACAGAAGGATCCACGGCGCTAGCGAAAAGTGGCTAGTGTGATCCAAAGAGACAGATCAGAGGAGATAGCTGGTAGCAACCACTGCACCAGCTATACTCCAAGAACAGAGATCAGAACGATTTCCTTGTCGACCACCGCTGGGACAGGACAATCGCAACAGACAAACAAAACAGATAAACAATCCTAATTGCACTAGGGAAAACCTGCCTAGCACAGTTTCCAGGAATTACTCTAAGCTGATCTTTAAACAAAGAGCATGGCTGACACTTTCCAGAGTGTTTCACAGGAAGACTCCTTATGAACAGCAAAGCATTGTGGGACACACATAGTACTTATAGTACACACCTCCAATGAATGTGGCCAGGCAATTTGCATGACAGCGTATGCAAATTCCTCAGCAAGCACAAGCTGCAAAACTGACAGAAGCTCTTCTTTCCAGAGTCCTGCAGCATGCAAACCTACACAATGGTCAAAAAGCTGCCTGCATGCACAGGCAGCTGAGCAAATCATCACAGGAATATTACGGAATTCAAATTTTTTTTCCCCACCGAACTGATTTTTGCCTAAGAAAAAGAGTTTCTACTCGACAGACTCCCTTTATCGTCTTCCGGGGAATTGTAGGATTTCAAAAGCCAGCTTACATACCTTGGCCGGGAATCGAACCCAGATCTATTCACCACTATACCACCACCACATGCTGAATCCAGCCTAGCTGAACCATTATGATATATCCAAGAGAAAAATGAGCTTGCTTAGGGATTTGTAGGATGTCAAAAGCTAACTCACATACATTGGCCAGGAACTGAACCCAGGCCTAGCGCTCTGTAGGCTGCTATCCCAACCATTATACCACCAACACAACACACTACAGTGCTACATGCTGAAGCCAGCCTAGCGTGTACCATTGTGATATATCCAAGAGAAAAATTAGCTTGCTTAGGGAATTGTAGGATTTCAAAAGCCAGCTTACATACATTGGCCGGGAATCAAACCCAGGTCTAGTGCTTGGTAGGTTGCTATCCTAACCATTATACCACCAACACAACACACTACAATGCTACATGCTGAAGCCAGCCTAGCATGTACCATTGTGATATACCCAAGAGAAAAATGATCTCTCTCTCGCGGACTTGATGCCATTGAACTGAATTTTCAGCTTAAAACCATCAACGGATACCGGCAGAATTTCACAGGCAATTTCGGAATTCCGCCGCATTGAAAAAGCAATTCCGTTCCGACCAAACGGAACGGAATGACCAATTTCCACCTAAAATTGCGGAAAATACAATTCCGCGGAAAGCGGTCACCATCCCTACGAGAGAGAGAGAGATGCCTGGGTGGGCTTGAACCACCAACCTTGCAGTTATCAGCCAAACGCGCTAACCAATTGTGCCACAGAGACTGTGTACCACAAAGACTGTGCATGCAGTTGCTGTTGAATAATTTTATGGGGATGTATGTGTGTCTTTTGGAGAAAGGAAGTAAGTCTGCTCCAAGAAGTTTTAGCATGTAGTGTTGGTGGTATAATGGTGTGGATAGCAGCCTACCAAGCACCAGACCTGGATTTGATTCCCGGCCAATGTATGTAAGCTGGCTTTTGAAATCCTACAATTCCCTAAGCAAGCTAATTTTTCTTTTGGATATATCACAATGGTACATGCTAGGCTGGCTTCAGCATATAGCATTGTAGTGTGTTGTGTTGGTGGTATAATGGTTAGGATATCAGCCTACAGAGCGGTAGGCCAGGGTTCGATTCCTGGCCAGTGTATGTGAGTTGGCTTTTGACATCCTACAAATCCCTAAGCAAGCTAATTTTTCTCTTGGATATATCATAATGGTACATGCTAGGCTGGCTTCAGCATGTAGTGTTGGTGGTGGTATAATGGTGAAGAGAGCAGCCAACCAAGCACTAGACCTGGGTTCGATTCCCAGCCAAGGTATGTAAGCTGGCTTTTGAAATCCTACAATTCCCTGGAAGATGAGATCCTCCTCCCTCCGGGAGGAAGAGAGGAGGGAGGAGAAAAGGATTAAGGGAACAGTCAATAGGGTCTATGGGCTACCATATAGCATCAACAAGGTTCCATTTGCAATTATTTTAATTTTTCCGCCGGAGTCCGGAATTAGCGACGGAATTCAGCGCTGGTGGAATCCGCGAATTTCGGCGGAATGGAATTTGCTCTTTCCCATCATCCCTACATAATAATAATAATAATATGGTAGGACATTAGACTATGATTATTGAGGGATTAGATTGTGAGCTCCTCTGAGGACAGACAGTGACATGCCTATGTACTTTGTAAAGTGTTGCAGAAGATGTGAGTGCTATATACTGTAAATACATATTAATTATATGGCACAACATTAGACTATGACTACGGCAGGATTAGATTGTGAGCTCCTATGGGGGCAGTAAGTGACATGACTATGGACCATGCAAAGTGCTGCATAAGATGCCAGTGCTGTACACTTAACTTAATAACTTAATACCATAGTAATAATAACCATAACAATACAAGTAATAATATCATACAGATACAGCTGAGGCATAATATTTCCAGCAATGACGTGAAACAATAGCGGGAGTGCCCTGCCCTTGTAGAAGTACACATGTGCATTTTCCATTGTTTGCCATCGGACTCCCCTCCCCTCATACCTTGGCGTGCTGAGCCCACGTATGGACACACACTCCTTCCCCATTCTGCAGATGTTGGCAGTGCACTTTGTCAAGCTCTGCCACATTAAACAAGAAGAGAGGAAGAAATAGGACTAAGATAAAAGCCATCTGGTTTCATGCAATGCCAACTCCCCAGCAAAGTCCGACCTTGGATTCTTACAAGCAAAACAGAATGTTAGAGAGATTGTTGATGCCTGAAAATAATTAGAGATGATTTGACTTTTCGAACTGAACAACTTCATACCCCCTTAAGAACTCATTTAACCCGCGTGCTGTTTCGACTTAACGTCACCGTGGTACGAAACTGTATCAGAGATAAAATCCAGACCAGGAAGTTGAAGAAAAGACAGAACAAAGTTTCGAGGCGGAGAGGGGGGAGGCTTCTCAAGCCAAATGATAGGTTCAATTATAAAGTACGTATTCCGCCGGGACAAATAAATAGGGTCTTTATTAGGATTTAGGAACTGGTGCTACAAATCAATGAAGACAGACGTTTAATTCTTTAACAGCAGGCCTGGAGTCCACTAATTAATCTCCTCTGATTTCCAAAGCAATTCTATCCTGTATCTCAGATAGTTTTGGGGTAAGTGATCTTCCCCAGGGAAGGGTTGTGTAGAGAGAGGAGAGGGCTGGGCCCAATCACGCTTGATTTAGAATGAATGGTCTTCGGCACAAGGTGATTTCCATCAAGGACTAGATAGCTTCACTGCATCACTGCGAAGGCTCAAGAACCGTTTCCAAAAGCCTCGTTCTTGGCAATGTCTTATTAAGCCTTTATTAAGAGCAGGACGAAGGTAAGGCGTAATTCACTCAGGAGGCAGTTGTCATCCAGGCCTCTTCCTTGTCTAGGAGACAAAGTGAAATGTTATCTATGTAAAATACAACATTCATTATTTTAATTCAATTAGATAAAATGATACTGCTGTCTGAAAGAGATGTTGCATGAAAAGTTATTGCTTGAAAGAGAATAGCAAATATTACTTTTCTTGTCTTTCTTTTTAGTTTTATTTGCCCTCTGATTGCACTGGTGATACTTTATTTCACCTGTGGCCTCATGTTCTTATTTGTAGTTCCCACCTGTAGTTTTCAGCCTTTGTATATAATTTGCCACCAAACCCTGCTCCCCAGTCCTTAAAGGACATCCGAGCTGGGGGGGGGGGGGGGGGGGGAATGGGGTAAATTTACTTACCTGGGGCTTCTTTCAGACCCTGGTGGTCTATCAGATCCCTAGCTGTCATTATGCTGCCCTCCCGGGTGCCGCTATCCTTTTCTGAAAGACTTAGGACTGCTGCTGTTGTCGCAGGTTTCTGTGAACGCACGGGTGTGTCTGCGCGCCTCTGGCGTTCATGTTCAGCTGTTATCGGGGAACTTTCAGAGGGGACCACGGTACCTTGGAGGCAGGCCCAGATTTACATCTCAAGAGCCTATAGGCACAGATGTCCTTGCACCCTAGATTTCACCCTCCATGTACCTACAAACCCCTGCCGAACCGTACTGCAGGTGTACTGGCTGGCCCAGCTTTCATTTCTCCCTTCCCTTTCCCATTATAGGTAACTACAGGTGTCCCTCAGTATTAAGTACCTAGTGGTGCCCATGACTGAAGGGAGATCTCATCAGTGGAATGCAGAGAGCTGGGTGAGTAACCTCTCATTTATGCCCTGCTCGGGTTTCTGCATAGGGAAGGAGGGAGGGAGGCGCTCTGGGAGGGGAGTGAGCCGCCTTTCCATCATCAGGCACCTGTAGGTACATGCCTACAGTGCCTCATGGTAAACCAGTCCCTGCTTGGAGGGCAAAAGAACTCCCAACGAGAGACCTGATAGACTGCTGAGGGTAGAAAGAAGCTATAGGCAAGTAAATCTACACTGCCCTCCCCCCCCCCCCTTCCAGCCAGCTCAGATGTACTTTAAAAAATGCCTGTCTCGAGGCAAAGCTATCTAAGATAAGTATATATGTATGTTTGTGCTGGATCCACATACCTGGCCGACACTAGGGGAGCTGTGCAGGAGAGGAGAGGTCTGTGATTGCTGCTGGAGCAGCTGGATTAGGTGAGTGAAGCTGGAGATTCTTATAGTAATACACAGGGGTAGAGAAAGATACATGGTGGGGGGGGGGGGTGGACAGGAGATAGTACACCGGGGAACTGGACACACACGCGCGAGAGTAGGAAACACACGGGGACACAGTACAGGGAGTCCCTGAATTCGGCATATCAGAGACACAGGGAATTTTCCTCGTTGTAATCAAGAGAGATTAATCAAGCGATTCACATAGGTGTTGTCAAAATAGCTGCCAGAGGTAAATTCTGATCCAAAGTAGAACTGCAACAAATGTATAGGTTTTCATCAGCGCTGTTATCACCCCAATCCTGTAGTTCCAGCCTGTAGCCACCCAGTGGTCAACAAGGGTACATAGTGTCCACCACCACAGGACAAACAATATGCCAGGCTTAATAGGATTTTTTTGTAACAGGGGTTCAAATTTTATTCCAGTATTTGCAAAGATTAAAAGATTAAAACAAAAACAACTTACATTGTGGGTCCATGCACACTGGACCCAACTGCATACATGTAGCTCATAAGGTGTCTGCACTGAACTTAATCAAAGTGCACCTTGGCATATACAAATGGTATGTTTCAGAGCCCATCTCCTTTCCCTACCAGGTTTCTGCTCTATGCCGTCATCAGGGGATATGTCCTGATGACGGCATAGAGCCGAAACCCTGTTACAAAAAAATCCTATTAAGCCTGGCATATGGTTTGTCCTGTGGTGGTGGACACTATGTACCCTTGTTGAGCACTGGGTGGCTACAGACTGGAACTACAGGATTGGGGTGATAACAGCGCTGAGGAAAACCTATACAGGGAATTTTCCTCCCCATTTTTGGGGAGAAAAACTGTGTCTTATATGCAGAAAAATACGGTATATCATTTGGTGAAACACACCTTACCTCATTTGCTCACAACTAATGCTATACTAAAACAGTATGTGTCTTCAAGAACTGCATTTGAAACCCCTACCTTAAACTGACACACAAACTAGCACTGCTCCACAACACCAAGGCTTACCTTACATGATCTTCTTATTTTGGTAAGTTAAAGATGCTCAGAGGCGGGACAAGGTCCTCCAGCACCCAAGGCTGAGACACCAAAGTGCGCCCCTCCATCCCTCCCACCCCAGCCGTCACACACTGATTTCTATTAGACTAAGAGGCGCTACAGGGCCCACAACCTCCCCAACACCTTAATATCTAGTTATCTGGCTTGCAGTCGCTGCCATGTATCCCCTTTTCTTATTTCTTTCTGCTTCAAACACAATTAGGAATGACAGCTGAATGAATTCTGCGCCCCCTCCTACACTGCGCCCTGAGGCTGGAGCCTCTCCAGCCTATGCCTCGGCCCGGCCCTGAAGATGCTTACCTATTAAAATGGGGTAGTATTGAATGAGTGATAACCTTTTCAAATGAACAGTGACTCTCAAATGAACAGTGACTCTCAAATGAACAGTGGTTCAAGCTGCTACTTTAACCAGGAGAACTTCAGTCCAGATTCAGACCTGGATATAGCAGTTCTCCTGAAATTGGTTTGGGGGTTAATCTTCTGGACAATTAAGTAAAAGTGGTTATTGAACTTCATTTCTTCTTTTTTTTTCTTCACAAAGTAACACATTTCATTGAGCAACAATGACTACCTTCAGAAGAATGTCCCAGATTTAAGAAAAATACACAAGTCCTTAGAGTTAAAGATGGATTTGCCATGCACATATTCTCTCACACTTTCCCGACGTTGATAAATTGACCTATAACTGTCCGCACATGCTTCAAGATCTGTCTGTAGTCTGGTCAGGTCATGTGTAAAATAAAAAAATTTTTTGAGGGATTTTGACTTTGGCCAGGAGCCCGTCCCGGCTAAAGTAAATGTAAGATAGACCGAAGCACTCTATCATGATTTTCTCCTTTCTGTTATCGTAAAATTCTTTGCCAGGACCGATTTGGCAGGAGCTTCTAACTATGTGACAAATGTATGAATGTTTTCTTAACCATCATCAAACACTTAACACAGCTGCAGGCATAAAACCGGCAGAAGAGGCAAGCGGCCCATCGTGTTCTCATGTAGATTGTTTCACGGACATAAACGAAACATTAGAATCTTTCTCACATTAAACCACTGTCTCCATCAATTCTCTCCTTGTCTTCTCCATCAACACCTATTTCAGTAAGGCAGCAAGGGAGGGAGATGGTGCTGAGACAAGACCAGACGGGCCAAATCCAGGGAGATTAGAAAAGATTTTCGACTGGCTGAAGACTAGGCCAATTTTTGTAGCCTCTTTGCCGGTAATAAATTACAATGATTCTTGGTGTGATTTTTTTGCCAACTGACTGGAGTAAGGCTTGCGATAATCACACCGGCATTAAAGCGCTGATCCGTTCACAGATAATAGTTCAAAGTATGGTGGACGTCAGAAAGTTTATCCTGAGAGCTGAACCCAAAAGTTTTGAAGCAGAATTAGAGTAGAAAACAGGTTAGAAGCACTATAGGAATGTAGGAGGGGGCCCAAAGTAAATAAAAAATAATGCAAATCAGTTTAAAACAGATAAAGTGCTTGATTCACAAAGCGGTGCTAACTGTTAGCACCCCCTTAGCACGTCTAAACGAGCTTTTCACGCGCAAAACTTTATGCGCATAAAACTTTACGCACAAAACTTTGCGTGCGATTGAGAAATCTGGTGCTAACTAGTGTTGGGCGAACAGTGTTCGCCACTGTTCGGGTTCTGCAGAACATCACCCTGTTCGGGTGATGTTCGAGTTCGGCCGAACACCTGATGGTGTTCGGCCAAACCGTTCGGCCACATGGCCGAACTAAGAGCGCATGGCCGAACGTTCCCCGAACGTTCGGCTAGCGCTGTGATTGGCCGAACAGGTCACGTGGTTCGGACCCGAACGCGCTGTGATTGGCCAAACTGTCACGTGGTTCGGGTAAATAAATACCCGAACCACGTCATATCTCCGCCATTTGTCTGTGGGTTTAGCTTTGGGTAGGCAGGCAGGGTAGTTCGCGCTCCAGCCACGCTAGCCAGGGTCCCCCCAGTCATTGTGTCGCTGCTGGGAATAGTAGTACACCGCTCGCTCAGCCACACTATATAGCATTGTGTTTACTGCCACTCTGTGTACCTCGCTCAGCCACACTATATAGCATTCTGTTTACTGCCACTCTGTGTCTGCTGGGAATAGTAGTACACCGCTCGCTCAGCCACACTATATAGCATTCTGTTTACTGCCACTCTGTGTACCTCGCTCAGCCACACTATATAGCATTCTGTTTACTGCCACTCTGTGTCTGCTGGGAATAGTAGTACACCGCTCGCTCAGCCACACTATATAGCATTGTGTTTACTGCCACTCTGTGTACCTCGCTCAGCCACACTATATAGCATTCTGTTTACTGCCACTCTGTGTCTGCTGGGAATAGTAGTACACCGCTCGCTCAGCCACACTATATAGCATTCTGTTTACTGCCACTCTGTGTACCTCGCTCAGCCACACTATATAGCATTCTGTGGCCTTCTCCTCCTGCGCCTCCTCCTGTTCCATCACGTCTGCTGCTGCTGGGTTAGCGCTGCCAGTCCCTGTTTATGGAACCTCTCATCTTTATTACATTTATGACTGCATGGCGGTAAAAAGCATGCTATCCGCACGCTTCTTGTCCTCATGCAAGGCCTGGGTTGTTGTGTCTCAAAGCGTGGCCTTCTCCTACTGCGCCTTCTCCTGTTCCATCATGTGTGCTGCTGCTGGGTTAGCGTTTCCGGTACCTGTTTATGGAACCTCTTATCTTTATTACATTTATGACTGCATGGCGGTACAAAGCATGCTATCCGCACGCTTCTTGTCCTCATGCAAGGCCTGGGTTCTTGTGTCTCAAAAAGCGTGGCCTCCTCCTGCGCCTCCTCCTGTTCCATCACGTGTGCTGCTGCTGGTGCTGGGTTAGCGTTACCGGTCCCTTTTCCTGGAACCTCTTCTCTGTATTACATTTATGACTGCATGGCGACAAAAAGCATGTTACCTGTGCAAAGAAACATGACATTTTCCACATTTAAAAGACAGTTTTTCCTTTGAAACTTTACAATCAATTTTCTCAAAAACTATAAGCTCTTTTTCAAATATTTTTTTCCCTCTTGTACCCACTCCCAAGGTGCACATACCCTGCAAATTTGGGGTATGTAGCATGTAAGGAAGCTTTACAAAGCACGAATGTTCGGGTCCCCATTGACTTCCATTATGTTCGGAGTTCTGAGCGAACACCCGAACATCGCGGCGACAGTTTCGGTGACAGGAGCCGACAGGCTGGGAATGCGAGTGATTCTTCACGTTCCTGGCCACAATAGCGCCATCTATGCTGCTATAGCATATATCATATACCATATAGCAGCATAGAGGGTGCTAATGTGTCTGGGAACGTGAAGAATCACTCGCATCCCCAGCCTGTCAGCTCCTGTCATCGAAACAGGAAGTGGCTGCCGGTGAGGCCAGGAGGATCGGAGGGAGGCAGCGAGGGCACCGGACAGCTGCAGGGGGCTATTGGAAGCCCCAGGTGAGTAAAACTCATTTTTTTTGTTTGACTTAAGTGTCCCTTTAATGGATACTCAAAAAATATATACATTTCTTGAACACTTTTACGACAATGCATTTAAAATCAATACAGTGTCTGAGGCCATGCTGAGAATGGCTACTTGTACTATGTTCAATCAAAGTAGAGCTTACAGGATTTGCAAGTCATTATGTTCTGTTTTTAAAGTTATTATTATTATTTAGTGTTTATATAGCGCTGACATCTTCTGCAGCGCTGTACAGAGTATATATTGTCTTGTCACTAACTGTCCCTCAGAGGGGCTCACAATATAATCCCTACCATAGTCCTATGTCTATGTATGTATTGTGTAGTGTAGTGTATATATTGTAGTCTATTGCCAATTTAGGGAGAAGCCAATTAACTTATCTGTATGTTTTTGAGATGTTGGAGGAAAATGAAGTGCCCGAAGGAAACCCACACAGACACAGGGAGAACATACAAACTCCTTGCCGATTTTGATCTGGCTGGTTTTTGAACCGGGGACCCACCGCTGCAAGGCAAGAGCGCTAACCACTACACCGCCATGCTGAGTTGACGCTTCGGAGCAAAATCACAAACTTTTCTCAGAAGAGGGAAGCCTCTGGACCCTATAGAGCAGTGATGGCTAACCTTGGCACTACAGCTGTGGTGGAACTACAAGTCCCATGAGCCACTGCAATACTCTGACAGCTCTAAGCATAACTCGGGGAGGCAGAAGCATGATGGGATTTGTAGTTTTGTCACAGCTGGAGTACCAAGGTTAACCATCACTGCTGTAGAGGCTTCTCACGTCACTCTCCAGTCTTTTATTGCTGCTCACAACAAGCTCTCCAAAGATTACAGACAAAGGCAAATATGGAGGGTGGTCAGAATACACCCTGGGGGGCAAAAAACACAGAGACAACGGGAGCCCCGATGGTGCAGCAAGTCACAACAACATGCAATAAGGATATGTAAAATGGGGCACTCACAAAGGAAGGTTACAATCGAGCAACTAACCACTGTAGGCAGGTGGAATGCACAATCCCGACTCCACTCGGGTGTCCAGCCCAGCTGGATGCGGTCACACTCTTGGTAAAGGATAACCAAAAGGTCAAATAATGGTGGAACCACCAAAGACCAATTAGAACACCTCTCCAGAGAAGGGTGGAAACACACATGGGATCAAGAGGGCCCAAGATATGATTCAACTGAGTTAAAAACAGTAAAAGGAAAAAAACGAGGTGGCTTACCTCAATGAAGACAAGTCGTTAATAATTAACGATTCTCTTATAGGCACTGGCAGTGCCTATAATAAAATCGTTATTTATTAACAACTTGTCTTCATTGAGGTAAGTAACCTCGTTTTTTTCCTTTTACTGTTTTTAACTCAGTATTATCATTATTACCGGCAAGGGCTTGTTGGTAATCTGATCGGGAGCCACTCCCCCTTCTGGCACGAGTGTGGCTATACTGTGCCTGTGCAAGTACGACCACGTCTGAGCAGTAACCCGGAGCCGATCCTGCATACGTGGCTTTGTGCTTTCTGTGTAGACAAAGCTGTGCTTGCATGGCCGCAGCACAGCCACCTTCATACCAGGAGAGGAGCATGACCTCGATGTTAAGGGGGGTCCTGGGCAGCGGCGGAGGACCGAAGGACAGCAGGAGACACACCTGGAGCATCTAAAGACTTCCCTCTCCTTAGATAAGTATTTACTTTTTTACATTTTATTTTTTAGGCTTCAGGTTCTCTTTAAAGCAATATTGTCAGCCACAAAATCAAATTCCATTTACCCACTGGTCTGTGTTTATTATGTAGTCTACATGCAGTCTGCATTGCAAGCATTCCAATATAATCATAAATATTTCTGATATCATGAATCTTATCTCAGTCAGCCTGGCTCCTTTCTGGTATATTGCCGGGGAGAAGGAAGCTGGTCATCTCCCCTCCCACATGCCTGCTCCTCACTGATTGGCTGAGGGCTGTTCAGTGTGACACGAGGCTGAGAAGGGAAATGCACCTCCCCCCTCTGCAGAAGCTGCTGAAATACAATCTATGCTGTGCTCACACATGTTTACAAAGCAAGCTAGATATGACTGTGAAGTTTTTGGGAGAGAAAAAAAAGAGTAAGGTAGGAAATGACACCAGGATTGGCTTCAGTCAGAGGCAGTAAAGATGGAAAATGCCTGATACAGTTTTCTCTTTATTTACTATATAAAATTCACTGAAATCAAAATGTGGACAGTACAAAACATATGTTATGTACTTAGATGTTATGTACTTAGTACAAGTATTTATCTACTTATATATGTTTTTTTCCCTGGGATAGTATGGCTGTCCCAGCTGCTTTAAATACATTTACACAACATCCCTACTTTACTATTTAGACAGGGGCTGTAGATCTGTGAAGTTTGGCATTGCTTTTTTTTAATTACTATTTGCGAGCTAAGGAGATAACGAGGAGACACAGGGGGATGATGACAGCGGTCAGCCATGGATAGTCACCTATTGTGATAAATTTCACACATTCCTTTTCTCACGTTATAAAAACGCCTCTTGTCCACTTCAAGCCGCGCCGCGAGGATATATCGAATCGCTTAAGATTTTCCCGGAGGTGTTTCAGCCCGTCTCTTCCTTCCATCTGTTCTGCTAATCCACCATTCTTACTGGCAGGATCTGGCAAGACATCACTATGAGACATCACTCTGCTCTGAGGTCGGGTCACAACCTTACTTACACTGCGGAACATCTCAGCAGCAGAGCCGCCGGTGACGCTCCACAACTGTTGCTGCAGAGAAGATACTACAAAGAAGATACAAAAAAAAAAAAACACTGCAAAGAACAGCAAAGAACAAGGCTTTAATCTGTAATGAAAAAAACTCCACCTGGGGGATACTCACCTCAGGATGGGTCGGACTCTGGATACTAACAAGGCTTCCCCTGTCCTCCTTCGTCTCTCTGGCGTAGCGCTTGAAGCCGCAGTACAGCGCAGGCCCATAAGCAGCTTTCTGTTCTGGCTCAGGCAGAAATAGCCGAACCCGATAGTGATGAGCGTAACGACCTAATTAGGATTACACAAAATTTCACGTAGTTTGCGAAATTACGAGTTTATGGGGAATTTGGTAATTACGATAGTTTTTCGTAATTACGATCGTTTACATTACACGAACAAATCAGAATTTTGGAAATTGTACAGCACGTGCAGGGACTTTTCCATTATCAGATATTGCAAGGCCCAAAACGAAGTGTCTCAGCATGCATGACCGCTAAGTGCACCATGGCAAAGAGCACCTGTCTTAGAAGTGGCTGCAGATAGAACCTCCTGGTACATTTAAAGCAGTGCAGTTTCTAGGCTAAAATGCACCAAGGTCGAAGGTGTACAAATTGCGCCCCCCCCCCCCCCCCGAAGCAAGGTATGGGTGCCCGCAGTGTAGGTTAGCCAGGTCTATTTGCACTTAGTATAGATTCCCCCAGAATAGGTACCCCAGTATAGGTAGCCAGCTATAGGTCCCCCCAGTATAGGTAGCCAGGCATAGGTGAGCCAGTATAGTTGCCTCCGGTATAGGTTAGCCAGGTAGGTGCCTCCAGTATAGGTAGCCAGTATAGTTGCCCACAGTATAGGTTAGATAGGCAGGCGTCCCCTGTATAGGTTAGTTAGGTAGGTGCCTCCAATATAGGTAGCCAGTATAGTTGTCACCTGTATAGACTAGCTAGGTAGGTAGGTGCCCCCAATACAGGTTAGATAAGTTAATGCTCCCACTATAGGTTAGATAGGTAGCTGCGGCCCAGTATAGGTTAGGAAGGTGCCCCCAGTATAGGTTAGATAGGTTGCTGCCCCCCAGTATAGGTTAGATAGGTAGGTGCCCCCCAGTATAGGTTAGATAGGTAGCTGCCCCCCAGTATAGGTTAGATTAGGTAGCTGCCCCCTCAGTATAGGTTAGATTAGGTAGCTGCCCCCCAGGTTAGATAGGTAGGTGCCCCCCAGTATAGGTTAGATGGGTTGCTGCCCCAGTATAGATTAGGTAGGTGCATCCCAGTATAGGTTAGATTAGGTAGATGGTAGATTAGGTAGATGCCCCCCAGTATAGGTTAGATTAGGTAGATGCCCCCAGTATAGGTTAGATAGGTAGCTGCCACCCAGTTTAGGTTAGATAGGTAGGTGCCCCCAATATAGGTTAGATAGGTAGCTGCCCCCCAATATAGGTTAGATTAGGTAGCTGCCCCCTCAGTATAGGTTAGATTAGGTAGCTGCCCCCTCAGTATAGGTTAGATTAGGTAGCTGCCCCCCAGGTTAGATAGGTAGGTGCCCCCCAGTATAGGTTAGATAGGTAGCTGCCCCAGTATAGATTAGGTAGGTGCCCCCCAGTATAGGTTAGATTAGGTAGGTGCCCCCAGTATAGGTTAGATTAGGTAGGTGCCCCCAGTATAGGTTAGATAGGTAGCTGCCACCCAGTATAGGTTAGATAGGTAGGTGCCCCCAGTATAGGTTAGATTAGGTAGGTGCCCGCAGTATAGGTTAGATAGGTAGCTGCCACCCAGTTTAGGTTAGATAGGTAGGTGCCCCCCAGTATAGGTTAGATAGGTAGGTGCCCCCCAGTATAGGTTAGATAGGTAGGTGCCCCCCAGTATAGGTTAGATTAGGTAGCTGCCCCCTCAGTATAGGTTAGATTAGGTAGCTGCCCACCAGGTTAGATAGGTAGGTGCCCCCCAGTATAGGTTAGATTAGGTAGGTGCCCCCCAGTATAGGTTAGATTAGGTAGGTGCCCCCCAGGATTGGTTAGATAGGTATGTGCCCCCCAGGATAGGTTACATAGGTAGGTGCCCCCCAGGATAGGTTAGATAGGTAGCTGCCCCAGTATAGGTTAGGTAGGTGCTTCCCATGATGGAGGGGGGAGCAGCAGCCGCGGGGAGGCAGCCCAACCTCTCCCTCCCTTCCTCTCCTCGGGCCGCCCTCCCCCCCTCGGAGTGCAGAGTAATGCAGTAGGAAAGCGCATTACTTCCTGTTTAGCAGCGTGTGTGTGTATCAGCGTGTAGGCAGAGAGGAGACTGGCGGCGAGAGAGCAGCGCTTGGAGCCAGCGAGGTGAGTAGTTTTGCATAGTGCTTCCCTGCTGCATTACTCTGCACTCCGAGGGGGGATCGCACGGAGGACGGCCCGGGGAGAGGAAGGGAGGGAGAGGTCGGGCTGCCCTCCCCGTGGCTGCGGCTCCCCCTCCATCACAGCGCCCCCCTCCCAGCAGCGCCCCGGGCGGCGGCACGCCCCGCACGGCCGTAGAAACGGCCATGATTTAAAGCGACAGCATGTGCAGCGGCCTTTGCATTATCAGTGATTGCAATCAATGAGTGACTTTCCTGAGTTTATTCACTACCTAAATGTGCATAATTACTATTAGAAATGAAATAACACCCATTTTTGTAACTAAAATAATCTTTATTTCTATAAAAAAACATGAAATTATGAAATTTCATGTTAAACACAAATTTGGGCTGAAACGCAAAATTACAAAACCGAAGTTTCGCTTTCGAATTATGGTTTGTATGGCAATTACGAAATCATGAATTCATGTTGTAGTGGCAAAATTCGCGGCCCTAATTACGAAAATTTGGGCTCCATACTAGAGCCCTCATCGAGTCTGCTCTACAGCTCAGACGACTTGTGCCAGCGCAGTAGAGCGGATCCGATCGGGTTCGGATATTTCCGCCGAGCCCAAACGGAGAGTGCAGGAGCACTCCATAGAGGCAAAAGAGGCAATTGCCCCAGGGCCCCAGAGCCTGTAGGGGCCCCCAGTGGCTACAAGAGGAAAACAAAATTTCAAAAAGGCCTCATAGTTTTTAAGAAAATCGATTTTAAACTTTCAAAAATACACATTTAAAAACCCGCCTACTTTAACGGTTAATAGCAAATCCACCTTAAATGCTAGAAACCCTAAATTTTCAGGATATGTTAAGGAGATCATTGGGAATAAGAGGAAAAAAACATTTTTTCAAAAAGACCTTATAGTTTTTAAGAAAATCGATTTTAAAGTTTCGGAGGAAAAAAGTATACTTTTAAATGCGGTAAATGTCACTTTTAGTAGCAAACCGAACGGTAGCCGCAATATGGCTGTATGAAGAACCCTGGCATTCTTCCTTTTTTCCCAATTATAATTTTTTTTTTATGAGTGTTTAGAGTGTGGGAAATTAAAAAAAAAAATGTATGTGGGGTCTCCCTCCTGAAACTTTTTAACCCCTTGTCCCCCATCATGCAGGCTTGGATAGCCAGAATGTGGGGTTCCGACCGATTGGGGCTTCACACCCTGACTATACCAGCTGCAAAAAAGGTCCCTTAATGCCGATTTTTGTTCCGGGGTATCTGTTGGGGCCCCCCAGGTTTATTTTGGCCTGGGGCCCCATTGTTGCTAAAACCGGCCCTGGCTGGAGCTGGGGAAGGTAAATATTGCAGGCACTGCTGCGCTGGTGCCAAAGAAAGGCTTGTCAGCTGTGGTTTTGGAACAGCCAGCACTGCCAGAGGGAGAGAGGAGGACGGGGGAAGCTTCATTAGAATCCAGAGGCTTTCTGCTCCCAAGGTAAGTATCAGATGCAACCTAGATGTTTTTAATGCTTCTGGTGTCCTAGCTTGATGCGAATGTCCCGAGTGCAGAGGGTTAATGATTGTTCGAGTGAAAGCAACAGAAGGCAGGGAACAACGTAAGCAGAAACGCTAGCGTTGCGGAAAAGGCAGCAAAAATGCACATAATGCAAGTCAATGGGGTGCATGTAAAAATGCATATACTTGTGTTCTGCAATGTGCGTTTTTAAAAACCCTGGTTTTGTTGCATATTTTTCAAAAACGCATCATGAGGAAAGTCAATGGTGATGCAGAGGTATTGCGTTTTGTATGCGTTTTGTATGCATTTTTACATGCATTGGATCATTTATTTCTGCTTCCAATTGACTTCCTGGTGATTTGCATAAAACACATATCAAAAATGCACGCAAAACACATACAAAACGCATATGCGTTTTGTATATGCGAACTGCAAACGCATTCAGACGCACGCAAAACCCAAGAAAAACGCATGTGCAGGGGAAAAAACGCAAACGCATGTAAAACACACTAAAAACACAGAAACGCATATGCAGCAAAACGCTCATTTTCCCGCACTGCCAATTGTGCACCCAGCGTAAGGAAAAAAGTCATATATAGTGCATTTTCACTGAAATCTACATTTAATCTGCATGTATTTTAAATGTTACAATTTATTGCGATATTGGTCCTCTGATACTGGAACAGACAAAATGTACCACGCATACAAAAGCCATGCTCGGTAGAAGGGTATTTCCTGAAATGCTTCCAAGCAGGGCCGGGCCGAGGCATAGGCTGGAGAGGCTCCAGCCTCAGGGCGCAGTGTAGGAGGGGGTGCACAATTCACTCAGCTGTCATTCCTAATTGTGTATGAAGCAGAAAGAAATAAGAAAAGGGGATACATAGCAGTGACTGCAAGCCAGATAACTAGAGATTAAGGTGTTGGGGAGGTTGTGGGCCCTGGGGCGCCTCTTAGTCTAATAGCAATCAGTGTGTGACGGCTGGGGTGGGAGGGATGGAGGGGCGCATTTTGGTGTCTCAGCCTTGGGTGCTGGAGGACCTTGTCCCTGCTCTGCTTCCAAGGTAGTTTTACATCGTAAATCACGGGAGAAAAAACGTCATTACGTATGTCATGAATATCCACCGCAACCTTTTCAGCCTGCCGACCTCTTGACGTGATAAAAGAAGTGGTTTCTAGGCCAAAACATTGGCTGCTATGCTGGGCTGTTTCACATCAAGATGTGTGTGCAATAATTTTTTCTTTTCTACATATATATCTTGGAAGCAGAGTGCAATCCTCCAGCTCCTTCTCACTGGAGATCATGAGACCCTTGGCCATATCACCTGACAGTTCTGTACAGGGGAGTCAGGCCGGATGGATAAAGTGCTTGGACGTTCTGAAATCTGCTGTTTAAGATCTGCGAATGTCTGATAATTGCAAGCTTGGCGTTTGGAGGAGCTCTGAAGACAAGAATATGTGTATTGCGTAATGCACACTGACTTGTTTTCCACAAGAGAAATATGGAGGTCACCGAAAGATCACTGTTCTGCAGCGCAGAAAGGCTGTTCAGTCAATTTCGGCTGACCGTGTTCAAATTATCGTGGAACTTCTGAAGGGGAAAATGGGGAGTATTTTCTGGAAATACTATTCAAGTGATTATCATGGCTGCCATTTAGGCTCAGCTTGGGAGGCCATTTTGTTTTCCAAAAAAAAAAGGTTTCACACAACAGCCCCTTTAAGCTGAATATGTATTAAAATATTGTCTACAAAGTGAAATCCCTGTGGAGATATAATAAACAACAATGAGGATTTTCTTGCTGTTTGTTTTATTTCTTGTGGTCTTAAAGAGAATCTGTATTGTTAAAATCGCACAAAAGTAAACATACCAGTGCGTTAGGGGACATCTCCTATTACCCTCTGTCACAATTTTGCTGCTCCTCGCCGCATTAAAAGTGGTTAAAAACAGTTTTAGGCCTCTTGCACACTGCAAGCAATTCAGATTCAGATTCCGCTTTTTAATCTGTTTTTACTTCAGATTCAGATTTGCAGTTTGCTCCTTGCACACTGCAAATCTGAATCTGAATCGGAGGTAAAAACTGATTAAAAAGCGGAATCTGAATCTCTTGCAGTGTGCAAGAGGCCTTAAAAAGTTTGTTTATAAACAAACAAAATGGCCACCAAAACAGGAAGTAGGTTGATGTACAGTATGTCCACACATAGAAATTACATTAATACACAAGCAGGCTGTATACAGCCTTCCTTTTGAATCTCAAGAGATCATTTGTGCAGCTATCATCCATTTGTGCAGCTATCATCCACTGAAGTGTCAGGCTGTTTCTTCCTGCAGAGTGCAGACAGCTCTGCCTGTATGTAATTCCTCAGTATGTGAAAGCCCAGCCAGCTCAGAGGAGGATTTATCCAGCTTGTAAAAGATAAGAGAGAAGAGAGAAGCTGTCCTAATCTAAATAATACACAGGCAGTGTGCAGACAGGGGCCTGGAGGGGGGAGATGCATCACAGAACCACAACACTGAAGAACGTGGCAGCCTTCCATACACAGGCTGACAAGTCTGACAAGAGAGAGATAAGTTGATTTATTACAGAGATGGTGATAGCAGAAAGTGCTGCAGTAAGCCAGAACACATTAGAATAGCTTTTGGAACTTGTAGGATGATAAAAAACAGGATGCAATTTTTGTTACGGAGTCTCTTTAAAGAGGAACTGTAACGACAAAACGTTCCCCGGGGGGGTACTCACCTCGGGTGGGGGAAGCCTCCGGATCCTAATGAGGCTTCCCACACCGTCCTCCATCCGTCAGGGGTCTCGCTGCAGTCCTCCGTGCAGCGGTGACGTCAATATTTACCTTCCCGGCTCCTGCGCAGGCACTCTGACGGCTGTCGGCTCCGAAGTAGGCGGAAATACCCGATCGCCGTCGGGTCTGCTCTACTGCGCAGGTGCAAGTTTCCGGCGCCTACGCAGTAGAGCGGACCCGACGGAGATCGGGTATTTCCGTCTATTTCCGTGCCGAAAGCAGCCACAGCACCCCCGCTGGAGCCAGCAAAGGTAAATATTGAAGCTACAGACGGCTCTGTCGCCGGCTGTTCGGAGGGCTGCAGCGAGACCCCCGTGGGACAGAGGACGGTGTGGGAAGCCTCATTAGGATCCGGAGGCTTCCCCCACCCGAGGTGAGTACCCCCCAGGGGAGGTTTTTGTTGTTACAGAGTCTCTTTAAAGAAGAACTGTAGAGAAAATCAGGGATGGTCGTAGTCAGCCAACTTTGCTACGTTGGAAATAAGCGTAGTTTTACGCAATTACGCTTCGCCAAACTACGGCTTTGAAATCAAATATTGGCTTCGTATGCATTTCGTAGACTCTGCGTTAAAATAAGCAATTACGCGTAGAGTGAAGAGTAGTGTATGCGCATGCTTGTGCCCGCATGCAGAACATTTTACGGATTAATTCCTCTTAAATGCTTATACCGGGAACTCTTCTATGCGTATATGCCCCTTTCCAATGCGTACATTTGTAAGCATACAATCGCATGCAGAAAATTAGACGCGAGTAACGTACACATGTTACCTACGCATAATGGGCGTAAGCGGTACTTTGTCAAAGTAGCGGTACTTCGCCACACGTAAATTCGTAAGCGTAGTTTTGAAACTTCACCTACGAACTACGATGCGTAAATTCGCACTGGCCTAGTTTCTGCTCATCCCTGGAGAAAATAACATAATGAATAAAGTTGCTTAATTTTTACAGTATCCATTTGTAGATTTTTTAGTCAGTGTTTGCCCAGTGTAAAATCTTTCCTCTTCCCAATTTACATTCTGAAATGTATCACTGAAAGTGACATCTTTAGTTCTGCCAGATGATCTGTACGAAATGTTCGTCACTGAGATTTCTATGCACAGAGGGAGATGTTGCTTGCTTGGCAGTTTGAAAAAGCCATTATTTCCCACAATGCAGCAGAGACCATGGTCATGACATCATACTGTGGGAGGGGTTTTGTCACAATATCAGCCATACAGATCCCCGATGATCTATTTGAGAAAAGTTAAAGATTTCTCGTGGGAAAGGGGGTATCAGCTACTGATTGGGATAAAGTTCAATTCCTGGGTTACATTTCTTCTTTAAGGCTTTTAATGTTTGCATCTACAGTACAGACCATTCTGTGTGGTCAGGAAGACATGCCTTCCTAAGTTTCTCAGTCAATATATATATATATATATATATATATATATATATATATATATATATATATATATATATATTTCTTTCCGTCTGAATCTTTGATCTCTTGGCGGTTTCATTTCTACAATTCTTATTGAGCAGTGACAGACTTGCACCTCCAGAAAACCCAAGGATAGGTGGACAGCAGTGGCATAGCAATAGTACTTGCAATGGATGCAGGTGCAGTGGGATCCAAGCCTGGTGGGTGGCCTGCCCAGGGCCATTTTCACCAGAAGGAGGGGGTGCAGGGCAGGAGAGGGGGCAGTGGGCACACAGATGCATGGAAGGAAGCATGACTCCCCCCCCCCCCCCCACACACACACACACTTTGGACCCCACCTCCAGTGCTTCCGGCTTTTCCCTCCGGAAATGATGCCAGCAGGAGGCAACAGCGTGCGTGGAATTCATCTCTGACGTGTTCCAGATGATGGAGCTGTTCGTGCCTATGTCTTCTATGTTTTCCACGCCGCTGACGTAGGCACACAGAACTCCATCGCCTGGAATGCGGAAGTCAGAGGTGAGTTCCACACATGCTAGCATCATTTCTGGAGGGGGGAGCCGGGAGCACTGGAGGGGGGGCCTAAAGTGAAGGAGGGGGAGTCGGGTCCCCCTCCCATCCGCTCTGTGCCCACTTCTCCCCCCTCTAAATTACCTATAGACCTGGCTACTTATACTGGGGGCACCTACAGCTAGCCAACCTATTGTGCAGGCACGTATAGACCTGGTTACCTATACTGGGGGCACCTATATCTAGCTCACCTATACGGAAAGGCATCTATAACTGGCTACCAATACTGGGGGAAACTACAGGTAGCTAACCTATACTGGAGGAACCTATAACTTGTTATCTATACTGGGGATACTTATAACTGGTTACCTATACTGGGGGCACCTATATCTAGCTAACCTATACGGAAAGGCACCTATAACTGGCTACCAATACTGGGGGAAACTACAGCTAGCTAACCTATACTGGAGGCACCGACAACCTACTATCTATACTGGGGATACCTTTAACTGGTTACCTATACTGGGGCACCTATAACTGGATATCTATACTGGGGGTACCTATTACTGGCTACCTATCCTGGGGGTACCTATAACTGGCTACCTATACTGGGGGAACTTATACTTGGCTATACAGGGGGCCCTATACCTGGCTACCGATAATGTAAGTTTTTTTTTAATACCCTTCCTGGCCTGCCTTTCCAGTTTGTTTTATTTTTTTTATCTGTTTTTGGGGGGGAGTGGGGCATCCAATGTTTCGCAGGGGGGCCCAGTGATTTCTATTTACGCTCCTGGCGGACAGTTTGACATTCACAAACTGTTGTGACGCAGGTCACAAATAACATAAGTGATGTGGCCCTCGTTCAAGTAACGATTTCCGAGATGCATTTTTGATCACGTTTTGCATTCTCTGATTGGCTAAATACTTCCAAGTTGATTCCGAAGTATACGATCAATCAGAGAATGCAGAACTTTACAGCATTAATCAGAATACCACGCAAAATGTTATACCAATGACAAGGAATTCTGATTGATCCAGTCCTCCTGAGTTCAGTCATTGGGCTAAAATTACCGAGTTGTGGTAAATCGTATTGCCACAGAAATGATTGAAGAAGCACTTTTTTATTTTAGAAGCATTTCTCCTGAGTCTTCTCCAAAGAGATGGTTTTTCATCTTAACTAAAAAATAATATTTCAGCACCCATCGATTGAAAAAGTACTAAAGACTAGATGAAGAAGTACTATCAAACTTGTTTTAAAGGATACCCGAAGTGACATGTGACATGATGAGATAGACATGTCTTTGTACAGTGCCTAGCACACAAATAACTATGCTGTGTTCCTTTTTTTCTTTCTCTGCCTGAAAGAGTTAAATATCAGGTATGTAAGTGGCTGACTCAGTCCTGACTCAGACAGGAAGTGACTACAGTATGACCCTCACTGATAATAAATTCCAACTATAAAACACTTTCCTAGCAGAAAATGGCTTCTGAGAGCAAGAAAGAGATAAAAAGGGGGATTTCTTATCAGTGACGGTCACACTGTAGTCACTTCCTGTCTGAGTCAGGACCGAGTCAGCCACTTACATACCTTACTTACATCTAGAGAAAGAAAAAAAGGAACATAGCATAGTAATTTGTGTGCCAGGCACTGTACATACACATGTCTATCTCATCATGTCCCATATCACTTTGGGTATCCTTTAAGCATTTTTTAGGCTTGCTGGGGGCTTAAAACGATATTTTATTAAATTTAATTAAATACGGTAAGAACATTTGGGTGTACTGGTGTCCTTATCTACTGGAGAGGTAAGCCATTACCTTCCTTATAAATTGCTGAATGTTATTGCAGATATTTTAGGGAAGTTTTTTGTCACATCAGGCTCCTGAGCTCCTCCACCTCAGTGTCCTTATTTAGTCAGACCTCCGGAGGAGGTTTTAGCTTTGCAGTTGTTATATAAAAAAAATCTATAAAGATCTTAATATATTTTTCCAATTAGGCCCATACATAATTAGGATTTGAGCATTCAATTAATTTAACGTCATCCTTAAGCAATTAGTAATTGTGTTCGAAATTTTTACTAATAATCCCAGACTGGAGTGCAGATAATTCACTATGTAGTAAAAACTTGTACTATACTGTAACATGATATACAAGTGTATATATATATATATATATATATATATATATATATATATATATATATATATATATATATATATATATATATATATATATATATAATATACATATATACATACATATATATATATATATATATATATATACAGACACACAGACAAATACACATATTAGTGGGCGTGTATATACTGTATATGTATATCTATATATACACATACATCACTTCCTGGTTGGCGGACATGTTTTTTGTTTGGAAACACTGCCTAAAACTGGCGATTAAAAGCCAGGATCGCATCGGAGAGCGGCGGAAATGACAAATAGGGACACAGGAGATCACAGTGACTCGATTGGAATGTTTTTTATTGTACAAATCGGGCAGTACAGATTCTCTTTAAAGAGAACCCGAGGTGGGTTTGAAAAACGTTATCTGCATACAGAGGCTGGATCTGCCTATACAGCCCAGCCTCTGTCGCTATCCCAAACCCCCCTATGGTCCCCCTGCACTTTGCAATCCCTCATAAATCACAGCCTCGCTGTCGACACACAGAGTGTCGGCAGCGGGCTGTGTTTTTCTCTATAGTGTCAGTCTGCTGCTCTCCCCGCCTCCTGCAGAACTCCAGTCCCCACCTGCATCCCTTCCCTCCCCGCTGATTAGAGGGAAGGGAGGGGGGCAGGGACCGGAGCTATGCAGGAGGCGGGGGAGCAGCTGAGACGGACACTACAGATGTAAACACAGCAGCACAGCGCGGCTGTGATCTATGTCTGATTGCAGAGTGCAGTGGGACATTAGGGGGGTTTGGAATAGCAACAGAGGCTGGGCTGTATAGGCAGATCCAGCCTCTGTATGTAGTTAACATTCTTCAAACACACCTCGGGTTCTGTTTAAGAGGAATAATGGAAACAAGGCAAAACCTTTTTTTTTTTGGTTCAAAAAGACCTTGTAGTTTTTGAGAAATTAGATTTTGAAAATGCATAAAACTCAAATAGGTCAGAGGTGCTGAGCTTTGCACCAGACCTATTTGAGTTTTATGCTCCTTTTCTATTGCCTGATGAAGCGGGAGATGCCCGCGAAACGTGTTGCACTTGCGCTTTCCTGGAGTATATAAATACATTTTTGTTGTTTTGAATATACACAACACTCGTGTGTGTCTGCTTGGAGGAGATAAGTCCACCTCTGCCTCCTCTCATTTTAAACGTTTTAGAATATTTTATCCTTTTGGTGCCACTGTCTGCTTATACTGTACATGTCAGTCTCCATATCCCTTTCACCTCAGATTTCATTTAAAAAAAGGGCCCGGCCTGGCATCTGCAATAAGCATGTAGCAAGTGAGTGCAGGATATACATACTAATGCTGGGAAAACACAACGCAATTTCCCATCTGATCGACAGGTGATCGGATTGGAAGTTGTACCGTGTGTACATGTCCAAACTGCTCCCGATCGATAAAGGAATCAATTTTCCAACGATAACTTTGCAAAAGTGATTCCTTTTACGATCGGAAACAAATCAGACATGTAGGAATTAATTGCCTGATTCCTGTTGATCGGACGGGAAATTGCTTCATGTGTACCCAGCATTATTCTGGGTCAGTGATTCAGAGAATTGGAGTGAACAATAAAGCAGGAACCTTCCCTTCTAGCCAAATCAGCTGATGAAATGAAATATCCCTTCGCAATTTCCAAAAGCTCCGAATTGAAAGAAAAATAAACAATGTATACACTACAGTAAAACTGATTTTAGTTCTAAAAATAACAGATCACAGAAGGCTATATTTATGAAGCTGCTCTTTCTGTTACAGCGGTACTTAGTAGGGCAATTCTTTGAAGACTTCCCATTCATCTCACATTTTTGAGTTCTTCTCATTATAAGGGATGACCAATGAGATGAGAATTATTTCTCCTTGCATTCAAAATTCATTTAAATTATATGCGGCTTAAAATTTGACCAATAAAAATAACTTTGTCAATTTTTATGCAAAGAGAAATGATTTCATTGATCATCCTGCTCATTAATTATTTTAGCATTTTATTTATTTACTATTTAACCACTTGATGACCCAGCCTTTACCCCCCCCTTAAGGACCAGCGCTGTTTTAGCTGATCTGTGCTGGGTGGGCTGTGCAGCCCCCAGCACAGATCAAACACCAGGCAGAGCGACCAGATCGCCCCCCTTTTTTCCTTACTAGGGGGATGATGTGCTGGGGGGGTCTGATCGCTCCTGCCTGCCTGGGTGTTGCGGGGGGGGCATCTCAAAGCCCCCCTCCGCGGCAAAATTTCCCCCCCCCTCCCTCTCCTCCCTCCCTTCCCCGGAGATCCGAGGCTGCACAGGAACGGATCTGTCCTGTGCAGCCTCTAACAGGCTCCTGCCTGTCATGTGACAGCGATCCCCGGCCGCTGATTGGCCGGGGATCGCTGATCTGGTACAACGCTGCTACTGTTAGCAGCGTTGTACAAATATAAACAAAGCGGATTATTTCCGCTTGTGTTTACACTTAGCCTGCGAGCCGCGATCGGCGGCCCGCAGGCTGTTCACGGAGCCACCCGCCTTGAATTGACAGGAAGCAGCCGCTCGCGCGAGCGGCTGCTTCCTGATTAATTAGCCTGCAGCCGGCGACGCAAAACTGCGTCGCTGGTCCTGCAGCTGCCACTTTGCCGACGCGCGTTATGAGTGCGCGGTCGGCAAGTGGTTAAAAAAGATCTGGTTTCATTGTACAATTCCTTGAATATTTCTGGCAGAAATAAAATCTGCAGTTTTTAAAATCTGACTGCATCATACATACATACATATTTTTACCTTAAAACTCAGCTTTCTCTCTTAAAAATAAATAAATAATAAAATGCAATATTATTATTATTATTTTATTGTATTTATAAAGCGCCAGCATATTACGCAGAGCTGGACAATAAATACACACAATGATACAAACTTAGCTAGGTTATACAACATGGGGCAAAGTTATACAAGGCAAACAGGGTACAGTAAGGATAGTGGAGAGTGAGGAGTTAGTTTAGAAGCTTTTGTTGCTGTCTGTGTTCCTGTTTAGAACTTCCCTTACTTCTGTTTTTTTAGAAAGTGACTAAACAACTACAGTGGGAATTAAGGCAGCAGCTCATTAAAGGGACTCAGAGCTCGGGGAAATAAAAAGATTTATACATAACTGGGGCTTCCTCCAGCCCCATACACTCCGATTGCTCCCACTCCGCCGTCCTCAGTCTTCTGCCGCGCCGTCACCGGGCCCCCGCATTGCCATCAGTCAGAGCCAGTCTACTCATGAGAAGTGCGTTCTTTGTGTATCTCTCCAGCAGCTGCTGGAGAGATACGTAGAGGGCGCACTTCTCTTACGTCAGACTGGCTCCGACTGACGAAAGGGCGGGGCCCGGTAATGGTGCTGCAGAAGACTGAGGACCATGGCGTAGGAGCAATCGGAGCATATGGGGCTGGAGGAAGCTCCAGTTATGTATAAATCTTTTTATTTTCACTTTGGTACACTTTAAAGAGGCCCTGTAGTGACAATGACATATAGTATAATGCACATACCTACTTTTATGTTACGTATCCTGGCTTTAGCATCAGAAACACTTACTATAGCTATATATTTCTGAATATTTGTATGTAGCCCGGCCCTCTCACTGCGGCTTAGCCTAGGCTGTTTATTATGTGGAATTCTCTCTCCAGAGCATTCTGGGAGACCAGCTATGTTTTTGTACTAGTTTGGCATTATACTGGTATCATGGAGAGGAAAAAAATTACAATGGGCAAGTACTGACTGTGAATTACGTTATTTTGATTACAGTTCCACTTTAAACTTTTTTTTTTTCGGAAACCAAAAAATTACAACTTTTTTGTCCCCCCAAACCACTTCGCTTCATATTAAAAAAAAATGGAGATTATTTAGGTTTCAACTGACTGGAAGTGAAAGGAGACAGAAGTATAAATGGCACTGAAGAAGTCCACCTTGATACATTAGGTTGTGATCTCCAGAGGATTGTTTTTTTTTTTTCATTTGGGACCCCATGGTTTTCCTGTTTCTCCTACAAAATAAAGTTGTCATTTGTTGTTATTTGCTGTTTGGTTGGAAAGGGGGATATATTTCTTGTCTTTTAGCATTTTGTTCAGCTACATACAGTGGCGTTCCTACCATGGGGCGGCAGGGGGCGCCCCGCTCCGGGTGTCGGGTGTCCCAGGGGGTGTCATCAAGGCCTCCCACAGAGGGGGAAGCAACACAGAATGGAGGGGTGGTGGGGAAAGTGGCGGGGAGGGGGGAAGGACCCCCCACCTCCCTCACCTGGGTCCCGTCCCTCTGGCACTTCCCCCCTCCTAATTAGCAGCAGCTTTAGATATGCAGGCAGGAGCGGGCGGAGCGGACTTACTCACCTGCTTCCTGCGTTTCAGGCGATGGCGCACAGCGTCATCGTCATGTGACGCTGCTTTCCGCCTTCTCCACCGCCCACTGTGCTTCCTGATTAGCGGAAGCGCAGTGAGTGACAGAGAAGTCGGAGACCAGCATCACGTGAGGATGACGTGTGCGCCATCGCTAGGAAGCAGGTAAGTCCTCTCCGCCCGCTCCTGTCCGCATATCTAAAGCTGCTGCTAATTAGGAGGGGGGAAGTGCCTGAAGGAGGGGACCCAGGTGAGGGAGGTGGGGGGTCTGCCCCCCTCCTTCCAAGCTTCCCCCATATAACTATACTACTGGGGCAACTATACTGGGGAGTGGGGGCAACTATACTAGCTATACTGGGGGCAACTATACTAGCTATACTGGGGCAACTATACTAGCTTTACTGGGGCAACTATACTGGGGGCAACTATACTAGCTATACTCGGGGCAACTATACTAGCTATACTGGGGGCAACTATACTAGCTATACTGGGGGCAACTAAACTAGCTATACTGGGGGCAACTATACTAGCTATACTAGGGGCAACTAAACTAGCTATAGTGGGGGCAACTATACTAGCTATACTGGGGGCAACTAAACTAGCTATACTGGGGGCAACTAAACTAGCTTTACTGGGGGAAACTATACTAGCTTTACTGGGGGAAACTATACTAGCTATACTGGGGGAAACTAAACTAGCTATACGGGGGGGCAACTATACTACTGGGGCAACTATACTGGGCAGTGGGGGCAACTATACTAGCTATTCTGGGGGCAACTATACTAGCTATACTGGGTGCAACTATTCTAGCTTTACTGGGGGCAACTATACTAGCTTTACTGGGGGCAACTATACTAGCTATACTGGGGGCAACTATACTAGCTATACTGGGGGCAACTAAACTAGCTATACTGGGGGCAACTAAACTAGCTATACTGTGGACAAGTATACTACTGGGGCAACTATACTGGGGAGTGGGGGCAACTATACTAGCTATTCTGGGGGCAACTATACTAGCTATACTGGGGGCAACTATACTAGCTATACTGGTGGCAACTATACTAGCTTTACTGGGGGCAACTATACTAGCTTTACTGGGGGCAACTATACTAGCTTTACTGGGGGCAACTATACTAGCTATACTGGGGGCAACTATACTAGCTATACTGGGGGCAGCTAAACTAGCTATACTGGGGGCAACTAAACTAGCTTTACTGGGGGCAACTATACTAGCTATACTGGGGGCAACTATACTAGCTATACTGGGGGCAACTAAACTAGCTTTACTGGGGGCAACTATACTAGCTTTACTGGGGGCAACTATACTAGCTATACTGGGGGCAACTATACTAGCTATACTGGGGGCAACTAAACTAGCTATACTGGGGGCAACTAAACTAGCTATACTGTGGACAAGTATACTACTGGGGCAACTATACTGGGGAGTGGGGGCAACTATACTAGCTATTCTGGGGGCAACTATACTAGCTATACTGGGGGCAACTATACTAGCTATACTGGTGGCAACTATACTAGCTTTACTGGGGGCAACTATACTAGCTATACTAGGGGCAACTAAACTAACTTTACTGGGGGCAACTATACTAGCTATACTGGGGCAACTGTACTAGCTATACTGGGGGCAACTGTACTAGCTATACTGGGGGCAACTGTACTAGCTATACTGGGGGGCAACTATACTAGCTATACTGGGGAAAATACACTAGCTAATACCTTAAAGGGGTTCTTCCGCGAATGATGAAAAAAATAAAAAGTGGTTTATGCATAAACTAAAAAACATCCTTCTAAAATAGTGCAAAAAGTTTTAAAAAAAAATTAATGCTTTCCTCAATACAACATGTAATATAAACAGTGACGACTGACGGATTGGGAGGCTAATCCATTTAATAGGGGTGTTTTTTTTTTTACTTGCATTTCACAAACAGAAGTCCTGCCTCCGTAGTTTTCAGTTAGGGATAACGGCTGATCTATGTATATGCTTCTTGTATTCACTCACAGAGAAAGGAGCCCCCTCCTCCTCCCTGCAGGAACAGCTAAGCGCAGATGCCGGTGTTCCGACGTTTTGAGTTCGTCATGTGTTTACAGTTGCCCAGCAACCAGACCCGGCCTCTGTGCAGAATAGTTTGTATCTTCTCCCAGCGAGTCAGTCCCCTTATCTTATCTCTGCCAGGAGAACTAAGAGTTCAATAAGGGGACACACTACAGCTGATAGCAGAAGACTCTCTGGGAGAAGATACAAACTATTCTGCACAGATGCCGGGTCTGGTTGCTGGGCAACTATGTAAACACATGAGGAAGTCACTGAATCGTTGCCGGCATTTGCGCTTAGCCATTCCTGCAGGGAGGAGGAGGGGGCTCCTTTCTCTGTGAGTGAATACAAGAAGCATATACATAGGAGATCAGCCGTTATCCCTGTAACTGAAACTCCTAACAGCAATGGATTACACAACTGAAAACTAGGTAGGCAGGACTTCTGTTTGTGAAATGCAAGTAAAAAAAAACCCACCCCTATCAAATGGATTAGCCTCCCAATCCGTCATTTGTCACTGTTTATATTACATGTTGTATTGAGGAAAGCATTCATTTTTTTGAAAAACTTTTTGCACTATTTTAGAAGGATATTTAATAGTTTATGCATAAACCACTTTTTTTTTTCATCATTCGCGGAAGAACCCCTTTAAATTACAGTTAGCTCCATCCTCATCTGATCTAGTCATGACCACGCCCATTTTTCTGGGGGGGGTGTGTCTTTTAATACCCAGCACCGGGTGCCAAAAGCCCTAGGTACGCCACTGGCTACATACACAAGTTCAACAAACGCAAAACGTGCAAATGACCACCCGCACGACACGACGACCCGGGCGACCTGAAGTAACGCACGACTTATATGTCCACACGTCCGGACGGATAAACGTCCAACTCATTTACATACTGTGCACGATAGCAGAATGACGGACTACACATTGAAAACAAGTACAAGTCGATGAACAGTTGATCAAACCACTTGTACACAGGGACCATCTGCACAATATCAGACGACCGTGGGCCACTATAGATCCGACAGTTGGATCGGGCGCAACGCCTGTTATCAGTAACTTGTCAAGTCATTTCCATGCATACACATGCCTGATTGTTGTCCAACAGTATAAAACGGACTAAAGTCGGACGACAATCAGGCAGTTTTGTTGAGCGTGTTTACGGGCCTTTAGCTATCAGTAAAGATCCTGTGTGGTCCTTGTTGGCAGTCTTGCAGCAGCCTCTTCCATATATCTTTTTTAGTGCTGTGCTATAGGCTTTGTTTCTGACTCGATTCAGATATAAAGCCTTCTAGCATCTCACTGCTTCTACCACTTGTGGTTTTGGAGTTAAGTGAGCTTTGCCCTTACAAACAGTAGTAAAACTCTAAACCCTTCTTAAACTACCCAACAATGATTTTTTTTCCCTCCCTGGAGTTTGGGTTGTAAATTGCATTTCATTAATCTTTACTGAGCTCGTTAGAGTATTACATTTTTCGTGATGCGACTTGCTCGGAAATAAACAATAAATAATAGTCAAATAAATAAATGAACGAATTAAAACTTTCAATGAACATAACCTGATCAAGTGACCCAACTGTTTTTTAGTTGTTTTTTTTTTTATGTTTAATTTATTTTGTATGCATGGTATTCCTCCCAGCCCCACCTAAACCAAGTTTCCCTTAATCAGGTGACTTTGCAGACGTTGCGCAATTATCCTGCTTTATCCCCTAATGAGGAAAAACAAATTGTGCCAGCGTTACTTTGGAAAATACTTTGCCTCCACGTGAATGGCCCATTTTCTACGCAATGAAAGTCAAATTTTTGATTGCATTAAGCAGGCCTGCTGCAGCCCTCCAAGAATTTCTCATGTAACAAGCATTTGTCAGTCCCTGGTGAGTAGTTGCACTGTACTCTATAAGTGTTTGTTTTTCTAGAGGGAATCCCAATTGCATTTAATTAGGCTTGCTTTAAATTTACCAGTATTGCGTTTTATTTGCAACTTGTGGGATGACCTATCCCGTAGCGTTTTTTTTCTTCTTTACATTTCTACGCTTTGAATGTGCACGAAGATCGTTGACGGTGTCTAGAAAAAGGCACATTGATCATTTTCCTGTGACTCCGCTCATGGAAGAGGAAACATGGCCTCCATCCTTCTGGGAACGGAGATTGCTTAAGTGTTTCTGTATGTATTTATGGCGGGTGGTTGCACGCAATGGAGATTTACTGGCTCTGGCAGTGTCCCCGGCGTGTCTGTTTCGTGATTAATACACTCGCAGGCTCGGGAATTGACAGCAAGCTCCAAAGATCACTCCGCCGGCTGCCAAGATGACATTTCAGCCGTGTCGCGTCCACCAAAACAGTAGCTCAGCTTGTGCAACTTCACGCCAAGATGTGCCAGCAAGTGGCAAAATGGAAATGACACCACACCAAAGGGGGGACCAGAGGAGTTGAGTCAAAAATATGGGGGAATGACGTGTCTGTTTGATTTATGTTTTTCATCTGCTAAATAGATGAATTTCCTGGGGTTTTTGTAGACATCCAAAAACATATAGGATTCCGCACACCTGATCTGTGCTTATTAACAACTTTAAAAAGAAAAAAAGGAGAATTAAAAACAGCCGGTCTACCACCAGCTGCAGCAAATTCATGTATGAGCAGAGATGGTCCATACAAAAAATAAAATTGTGGACACAAATGACTAACTTCAGCATCTGTTTTGTTATCAATACAAGTTAGTGGTATACACCTTAGGTTTCCAAAATGTGGTACACACTCCCCAGGGGTAATGCTGATGGGCACAGAAGGCACTTGGATATATATATATATATATATATATATATATATATATATATATATATATATATATATATATATATATATATATATATATATATACAGTATATATATATATATATATATATATATATATATATATATATATATATATATATATATAATGTGTTTTAAAGGAAACCCAAGGTGAGAGGGAAATGGAGGCTGCCATGTTTATTTACTTGTAAACCATGCCAGTTGCCTGGCAGCCCTGTTGATCTACTGGCATAAGTAGTGTCTAAGTCAAAACCCTGGAACAAGCATATGGCTGATCCAGTAAAACTAGAGTCATCTGAGTCAGATTACCTGATCTGCTGCATGCTTGATCAGAGTCTATGGCTAAAAGTATTAGAGACACAGAATCAGGAGGACTGCCAGGCAACTATTATTGTTTGAAAGGAAATCAATATGGCAGCCACCATATCCCTCTAACCTCGGGTTCCCTTGAAAGCTCATATACATGTTCCAAGTTCCAACAATCTGCACAACTATCTTCCAAACTTGGTCCGTTGGGAGATAGCTAGGTGTGTGTACAGCTGGCAAACAACCAGACGCCTAACTGGTAACAGGGGTTTTTGCAAGATTCAACTGGTGGATCAATCTGCCCTACTATCATGCAGGTTGGAACATGTGTACACGTCTTCTGAACAACTTTGTTGTTTTTGAATGTGGACATGTTGTGCTGTTTGTCATTCAGCTTCCCCGCACAGTATTTAAGTGAGTTGGTTGTTTTGTTGGTTGGCTTGTGTGTACATACTTGTTTGGTAAACAACTTGTTGTGTGGTTGGTCGTGTTATGCGGTTGTTTGTGTATTAAGTTGGTACGTGTGTATGAGCCTTAAGAAAATCATCAGTGCTGCTCGGATACCACTTTTCACTATCTGGGTCTAATTCGGATACGGATACCCAGATATCCGATCCGGGTCGGATATCCGAGTTTAAACCAATCCGGATCGTAATCGGATATCCGACCTCAGTACCCGTCCGGATTCTGATATTCGGATAGAAAACCGGAAGTTACCTGAAAATGGCAAAAATCCCTTTTGGAGGTCTCTCTCTCTTTCTCTCTCTCTCTCTCTCTCTCTCTCTCTGGATGCCTTCAAAAGGGATTTTTGCCATCTTGCCATTGAAGGTGATTTTGGCTTCTGCTCGGATATCTGAACTAACTATCCGGGAAATCCGAGTTTGCTCGGATAGTCTATTCGGATTTTAAAAAATATCCGAATTCCTATTCAAAGTTCGGATAGTGGAAAAAGTTCGGATTATCTGGGTAGTTTGGATATCCGAAATCTTGCTGAGCACCACTGAAAATCATCAGTTAGATGTATCCCAACAGGGAATGATTGGAAATCATTTACATGGAATAAAGGTGTACTGTTAATAAATGTATTTGTGCTATGGGGTACTTGAGATAACATTAATAATACCAGGCAGTACTTGGCTGATACATCTCTTTCCATAACCATTTTTGAATAAAGACTGGACTCTTTTAACCTTCCAGTTCAGTAGATTCCTTCCCTAAGTATCTCATACTGGTTTGGTTAAACTTAATCCTGCTCCTAGATGGTACAGCTCTTTCACGTATATCTGGTAAGCTCACGCTTTCATAAGGGTTACATACCAAAATAATGTTGAGAACCACTGGTATACAGTACCACACTCGTAACCCAATAGAACCTTGAGGCCTACAAATCGCATGTTTGCGAGGTCAACACGAGTTGATTTTACTGGCCTGTTAGATCACCTTGGAAAAACAAGTTAGAGTCAAGTCAAATGCTGTACTGGAGAAAATATATAGATTATTACAAAGCACTGCTGGCCATCTCCTTGAAGAGAACACAGTTGTACAATAGAAAAAAAATACCTACAGTGGGATGTAAATGTGAGGGCAGCGTACGTTAAAAAGGGGCGCTGGGAAAAAAGGGCGCGGGGTTTTAAACGATAACCATGGATAACATTTAAAAATATAATGTACTATATTTCGTTTAAAAATAATGTTTTATAAAGTTATAAATCATTAAATAATGTTCATGAAATCGTCAATTATGAAAATGTTAATCTTCCGTTTAAAAAGTGAAACGTATAATAACGTTTAAAAAAAAATTAGTAAGTAACCCTCCCTGTACCTACCCCTAACCCCTAGACCCCCCTGGTGGTGCCTAAACCTAAGACCCCCCTGGTGGTGCCTAAACCTAAGACCCCCCTGGTGGTGCCTAAACCTAAGACCCCCCTGGTGGTGCCCAAACCTAAGACCCCCCTGGTGGTGCCTAAACCTAAGACCCCCCTGGTGGTGCCTAAACCTAAGACCCCCTGGTGGTGCCTAAACCTAAGACCCCCCTGGTGGTGCCTAAACCTAAGACCCCCCTGTGATAAGCATTAATAACGTTTCAAAAAAATATTGTGCGGTTTTTCGTTTAAAAATAATGTAAAAAAAAATTTTTTTTACTGTTTTTCGTTTAAAAATAATGTTTGAAAAAAATATTGTACTGTTTTTCGTTTAAAAATAATATTAAAAAATGTATAAATCATTAAATAATGTGTAATCATGAGAAGCAGTTATAAAACATTAAGTCTCCAGGCGCCGCTTTTAAAACGTTATTTTTCTCCGGCGCCCTTTTTTCCTGTCGGGCGCCCATTAAACGATATTTATTATGGGAGTGAATGGCGGCGCCCGATTTGTCCACTAGCCTCCTGCGCCCTTTTTTACTGTTACCGTGAGGGCAACCTTCATATAGGAGACACACACAGTGATATTTGAGATGTAAAATGAAGTTATTGCATTTTCAGAAAATGCGCAATAATTGTTTAGATAAAATTAGACAGGTGCATAAATTTGTGATTTTGTCATTTGTTTGATTTTTTGTCATTTTATTGATTCCATAACCTTTAGAACTAATTATTGGAACCCAAAATGGCTTGGTAAGCTCAGTGGCCTCTGACCTACATACACAGGTGAAACCAATTATGAGAAAGAGTATTTAAGGGGGTCAATTGTAAGTTTCCCTCCTCTTTTAATTTTCTCTGAAGAGTAGTAACATGGGGGTCTCAAAACAACTCTTAAATTACCTGAAGACAAAGATTGTTCACCATCATGGTTTAGGGGAAGGATACAGAAAGCTGTCTCAGAGATTTCAGCTCTCTGTTTCCACAGTTAGGAACATATTGAGGAAATGGAAGACCACAGGCTCAGTTCAAGTTAAGGCTCCAAGTGGCAGATCAAGAAAAATCTCGGATTGACAGAAGCGACAAATGGTGAGAACAGTCAGTCAACCCACAGACCAGCACCAAAGACCTACAAGATCATCTTGTTGCAGATGGAGTCACTGTGCATCGTTCAACCGTTCGGTGCACTTTACAGAAGGAGATACTGTATGGGAGAGTGATGCAGTGGAAGCCTTTTCTCCGCCCACAGCACAAACGGAGGTGCTTGAGGTATGGCAAAGCACATCTGGACAAGACAGCTTCATTTTGGAATAAGGTGCTGTGGACTGATGAAACTAAAACTGAGTTATTTGGGCATAACAAGGGGAATTATGCATGGAGGAAAAAGAACATAGCATTCCAAGAAAAACACCTGCTACCTACAGTAAAATATGGTGGTGGTTCCATCATGCTGTGGGGCTGTGTGGCCAATGCAGGGACTGGGAATCTTGTCTGAGTTGAGGGACGCATTGATTCCACTCAATGGGCTTGATTCACAAAGCGGTGCTAACCTACTTAGCATGTCTAAAGTCTTAAGACGTGCTAACCAGGGTGCTAAGTAGGTTATCACCGGATTTCTCAATCAGATCGCGCGCAAAGTACTATGCGCGCGCTAAGTCCCATAGGCTTTAATGGGCACTTCACGCAGAGCGCCCTGCGCTCTGTGCAGTGCACGAGTAAAGTTTTATGCACATAAAGTTTTGTGCGCATAAAGTTTTGCGTGCGAAAACCTCGTTTAGACGTGCTAAGTAGTGTTGGGCGAACAGTGTTCGCCACTGTTCGGGTTCTGCAGAACATCACCCTGTTCGGGTGATGTTCGAGTTCGGCCGAACACCTGACGGTGCTCGGCCAAACCGTTCGGCCATATGGCCGAACTAAGAGCGCATGGCCGAACGTTCCCCGAACGTTCGGCTAGCGCTGTGATTGGCCGAACGGGTCACGTGGTTCGGACCCGAACGCGCTCTGATTGGCCGAACTGTCACGTGGTTCGGGTAAATAAATACCCGAACCACGTCATATCTCCGCCATTTGTCTGTGGGTTTAGCTTTGGGTAGGCAGGCAGGGTAGTTCGCGCTTCAGCCACGCTAGCCAGGGTCCCCCCCAGTCATTGTGTGTCGCTGCTGGGAACAGTAGTACACCGCTCGTTCAGCCACACTATATAGCATTCTGTGTACTGTTCTGTGTCTGCTGGGAACAGTAGTACACCGCTCGTTCAGCCACACTATATAGCATTCTGTGTACTGTTCTGTGTCTGCTGGGAACAGTAGTACACCGCTCGTTCAGCCACACTATATAGCATTCTGTGTACTGTTCTGTGTCTGCTGGGAACAGTAGTACACCGCTCGTTCAGCCACACTATATAGCATTCTGTGTACTGTTCTGTGTCTGCTGGGAACAGTAGTACACCGCTCGTTCAGCCACACTATATAGCATTCTGTGTACTGTTCTGTGTCTGCTGGGAACAGTAGTACACCGCTCGTTCAGCCACACTATATAGCATTCTGTGTACTGTTCTGTGTCTGCTGGGAACAGTAGTACACCGCTCGTTCAGCCACACTATATAGCATTCTGTGTACTGTTCTGTGTCTGCTGGGAACAGTAGTACACCGCTCGTTCAGCCACACTATATAGCATTCTGTGTACTGTTCTGTGTCTGCTGGGAACAGTAGTACACCGCTCGTTCAGCCACACTATATAGCATTCTGTGTACTGTTCTGTGTCTGCTGGGAACAGTAGTACACCGCTCGTTCAGCCACACTATATAGCATTCTGTGTACTGTTCTGTGTCTGCTGGGAACAGTAGTACACCGCTCGTTCAGCCACACTATATAGCATTCTGTGTACTGTTCTGTGTCTGCTGGGAACAGTAGTACACCGCTCGTTCAGCCACACTATATAGCATTCTGTGTACTGTTCTGTGTCTGCTGGGAACAGTAGTACACCGCTCGTTCAGCCACACTATATAGCATTCTGTGTACTGTTCTGTGTCTGCTGGGAACAGTAGTACACCGCTCGTTCAGCCACACTATATAGCATTCTGTGTACTGTTCTGTGTCTGCTGGGAACAGTAATACACCGCTCGTTCAGCCACACTATATAGCATTCTGTGTACTGTTCTGTGTCTGCTGGGAACAGTGGTACACCGCTCGTTCAGCCACACTATATAGCATTCTGTGTACTGTTCTGTGTCTGCTGGGAACAGTAGTACACCGCTCGTTCAGCCACACTATATAGCATTCTGTGTACTGTTCTGTGTCTGCTGGGAACAGTAATACACCGCTCGTTCAGCCACACTATATAGCATTCTGTGTACTGTTCTGTGTCTTCTGGGAACAGTGGTACACCGCTCGTTCAGCCACACTATATAGCATTCTGTGTACTGTTCTGTGTCTGCTGGGAATAGTGGTACACCGCTCGTTCAGCCACACTATATAGCATTCTGTGTACTGTTCTGTGTCTGCTGGGAATAGTGGTACACCGCTCACCCGTCACTGTATAGCATTGTGCTCTGTGTCGCTGCTGGGAATAGTGGTACTGTATAGCATTTCTGTACTGCCACTGTACTGCTGCCAGTCAGCGTGTACTGTAAGGATAAGTGAAATGAGGAAGAAATCCGGTGAAAGAGGGAGGGGCAAGGGAAGAGGTGTTTCCCCTGACGGTTCACGTACAGGCCACAGGGGAGCACCCAAGAAAACCCACTCAATACCGCCCATGTTGTCCAGGACAACAACCCTCACAAATCCAAAAGAACAGGACCAGATAATTACTTGGATGACCTCTCAAGCGTCCAGCAGTGGGTTAAGCAGCACCAGCACATCACGCACGAGGTCCGAGTCCTCAGCCAGTTACAAGGAGCCAGTGGGCACAAAGCTGACACAACCGGCAGCGACACCACGCACACAACTGCCAGATAACCAGTCCGATGAATTACCTCAGGACACAATGGGGTATTCGCAGGAGCTATTCCCAGCCCAACAAACTTCCACCTTTCAAAGGTCAATGGAGGAACAGCCAGAAATGTTGTGCCTGGATTCACAACCGTTAACTGTGGGAAATGCACCGCGCACTGAAATACAAGGCGAGTCCGAAGAGGACTCGGAAACCCAAATCCCAGAGCAATTTGGGCAGGAGGGGTTGCAATTGCAGGAGGTCGGCCGACAAGATCTGGAAGACGACGTTGGAGTGTGCTGCGCAGAGGTTGTTGTGGGGAGCTCTACTCCACGGCGGTGGCCCACAATGACATATGACGAGTTTGAGGAGATGGAAGAGGAGGGTATGGACAATGTGGACAGAGACCCAGATTTTGTTTGTGAACGAGAACATCGCCGTCGTAGCAGCAGCACAGATGAGTCTGTTGAAGAACACACTGCTGCACGAGTTCGCCTTGTGCCACAAGGTAGGCGGCGCGCAATTTCAGGCACCACAAGCGTGGAAGTTCAAGTGAGAGGCAAAAGAGGAGCAAACAGAAATCGCCAGCAAGGAGGCAGGTGCTCCAAAGTCTGGGCTTTCTTTGAAGACTGCACTGAGGATGTTACCATGGCGATTTGCAAGGTGTGCAAGACCCGCCTGAGCAGGGGGAAAAATATTAACAACCTCTCCACCACCAGCATGAGCCGTCACATGCTATCCAAACATCCCACTCTTTGGGCAAACGCGTCAGGACAGGGTACCAGAAACAACACTGCCTCCCTTGGGTTCACCAGACCCGCCTCAGCAGCAGCAGTAGCCCAGCCATTGCGTGGTTCACAACATTCACAAACATCAGACGACGCTGACACTGTCACTTTCCGGAGTAGTGCTCTTGAGGTCTCCCAGTGTTCATCAAACACAACAACCAACAGCCCTTCCGTGTGCAGCGCTACGGTTCAGTTGTCTGTGTCGGAGATGTTTGAGCGCAAGAGGAAATTGCCAGCAAATGACCCCCGGGCCGTGGCAGTAACAGCCAGCATAGCCAAGCTTCTGGCCTGCGAAATGCTGCCATATCGATTGGTGGAGACAAACAGCTTCAAGGGCATGATGTCAGTGGCCATCCCACGTTACGTGGTTCCCAGCCGCTACCACTTTGCACGCTCTGCAGTGCCTGAGTTGCATGAGCACGTGGTCAGCAAAATAACCCGAAGCTTGAAGAATGCCGTTGCCTGCAAGGTTCACCTCACCACTGACACCTGGACGAGTGCGTTCGGCCAGGGTCGATACATCTCCCTTACCGCGCACTGGGTGAACCTTGTGGAGCCTGGCAGCGATTCCTCACCTGCTACGGCACGGGTGTTGCCCACGCCACAAACAGCTGCACCGCCGTCCCTCCCACTGGATAACAGCAGCACCTACCTCTCTGACTCCTTCTCCTCCAACGCATCTCAAAGCTGTACCTCATCCGGAAACGCTAACCCAGCAGCAGTAGGATCGTGGAAGCAGTGCAGCACAGCTGTTGGCATGCGTCAGCAAGCGTTGCTGAAGCTAATCTGCCTTGGGGATAAGCAGCACACAGGGGAGGAAATTTGGAGGGGAATAAAGGAACAGACGGATTTGTGGCTGGCACCGCTGGACCTGAAACCGGGCATGGTTGTGTGTGATAATGGGAGTAATCTCATTCGCGCTTTAAGGTTGGCTAAGCTGACACACATCCCTTGCCTGGCGCACGTGATGAACCTAGTAGTTCAGCGGTTCCTGAGGACATACCCAGGCGTGCCCGATCTGCTGTTGAAGGTGCGTCGAGTGTCCAAACATTGTAGAAATTCCAGTACTGCTTCGGGGGCACTCGCCAAGATGCAGGAGCGCTTCAATCTCCCCCACCATCGCTTGCTGTGTGATGTCCCTACGCGCTGGAATTCTACGCTGCACATGCTAGCCCGCTTTTGCGAGCAGAAGAGTGCAGTGGTCCAGTACATGACGGCGCAGTACCGAGGCGCATCCGGCCAGCTGCCAAGCTTCTGTGGATCCGATTGGGCCAACATGTTGGACCTCTGCCAAGTCCTCCAAAATTTTGAGCAATCCACGTTGCTTGTGAGCAGTGACAACTCTTCAGTCAGCATTACCATACCACTGCTGTGTTTACTGAAGAGGTCGATGTTAAAAATCAAGGAAACAGCTGTCATGATGCAACTGGGGGAATCTGAAGGAGAAAACGATCAGCGTGATGGTACCAACATCAGGCCATCCGCCTCAGGGAACGCTGGCCCCAGCAGCTATGACGAAGAAGAGGAGGAGGAACAGCTGGAGTTGGAGCAGGAATTTCATGCCACCACTGACGAGGGCCAGAGCGGTGCACGTTGGACTTCCACAATTCAACGCGAATGGTCAGCAGAAGCAGACCAGGAGGAAGGTGACGACTATGATGCATCACAACAACTATCACAACGCTCACAAGAGGATGATGAGGATTCTGGTAGGACTCTGGCACACATGGCTCAATTCATGCTAGACTGCATTGAACGTGACCCACGCATTGTGCGCATTCTGGACAACACCAATTACTGGGTTTATACCCTTCTGGATCCACGGTACAAACACAATGTTCCAAAACTGCTTGAAGAAAGAGTCAGACAGGTCAAAATGGAAGAATACCAGCAGGCCCTTGTGGAGACTTTAGAGAGGAGATTGACATCCTCCCCCTCCTCTAGCCAGTTGTACGCAGACAGACTGACTTCCGCAAACCCAGGACGACCAGGAGGGCAGCAAACAACGCAAGCCGCAGCTAGTACCCAAAAGGGAATGGTATCGGCAGTGTCCTTGGAGTGGGAAAATTTTCTGACACCCATGCAGCCGCAGCCCACTGAACAGCAAGCGTGCAGATCCACCTCCAACACCGATCGCCTGGAGAAGATGGTCAAGGACTACATGTCAGATGGCGTAGCTGTGTCGAACCATCCATCTGCACCCTTCAACTATTGGGTATCGAAGCTAGACACCTGGCACGAACTGGCAATGTACGCAATAGAGGTGCTGGCTTGCCCGGCAGCCAGCGTTATGTCGGAACGCTGTTTCAGTGCTGCCGGAGGCATCGTCACAGATCGGCGTATCCGCCTCTCTACAGAAAATGCAGACCGTCTGACTCAAATTAAAATGAATCAATCCTGGATTGGAAATGACTACGCAACACTCCAGGACCCCAACCAAGTAACATGACCAATGAACATCTGGGATGGTGTTGCGTTTCCGGGCCCTGTTTATTGAACCTCTCATCTGTATTACATTTATGACTGCATGGCGGCAAAAAGCATTGCTGCTATATCCGCACGCTTTTTGTCCACATGCAAGGCCTGGGTTGTTGTGTCTCACAAAGCGTGGCCTTCTCCTCCTGCGCCTGCTCCTGTTCCATCACGTCTGCTGCTGCTGGGTTAGCGTTGCCGCGTGGTCCCTGTTTATTGAACCACTTATCTTTATTACATTTATGACTGCATGGCGGTACAAAGCCTGCTATCCGCACGCTTCTTGCCCTCATGCAAGGCCTGGGTTGTTGTGTCTCACAAAGCGTGGCCTTCTCCTCCTGCGCCTCCTCCTGTTCCATCACGTCTGCTGCTGCTGGGTTAGCGTTGCCGCGTGGTCCCTGTTTATTGAACCACTTATCTTTATTACATTTATGACTGCATGGCGGTACAAAGCATGCTATCCGCACGCTTCTTGCCCTCATGCAAGGCCTGGGTTGTTGTGTCTCACAAAGCGTGGCCTTCTCCTCCTGCGCCTGCTCCTGTTCCATCACGTCTGCTGCTGCTGGGTTAGCGTTGCCGCGTGGTCCCTGTTTATTGAACCACTTATCTTTATTACATTTATGACTGCATGGCGGTACAAAGCCTGCTATCCGCACGCTTCTTGCCCTCATGCAAGGCCTGGGTTGTTGTGTCTCACAAAGCGTGGCCTTCTCCTCCTGCGCCTCCTCCTGTTCCATCACGTCTGCTGCTGCTGGGTTAGCGTTGCCGCGTGGTCCCTGTTTATTGAACCACTTATCTTTATTACATTTATGACTGCATGGCGGTACAAAGCATGCTATCCGCACGCTTCTTGCCCTCATGCAAGGCCTGGGTTGTTGTGTCTCACAAAGCGTGGCCTTCTCCTCCTGCGCCTGCTCCTGTTCCATCACGTCTGCTGCTGCTGGGTTAGCGTTGCCGCGTGGTCCCTGTTTATTGAACCACTTATCTTTATTACATTTATGACTGCATGGCGGTACAAAGCATGCTATCCGCACGCTTCTTGCCCTCATGCAAGGCCTGGGTTGTTGTGTCTCACAAAGCGTGGCCTTCTCCTCCTGCGCCTCCTCCTGTTCCATCACGTCTGCTGCTGCTGGGTTAGCGTTGCCGCGTGGTCCCTGTTTATTGAACCACTTATCTTTATTACATTTATGACTGCATGGCGGTACAAAGCCTGCTATCCGCACGCTTCTTGCCCTCATGCAAGGCCGGGGTTGTTGTGTCTCACAAAGCGTGGCCTTCTTCTCCTCCTGCGCCACCCTCCTCCTGTTCCATCACGTGTGCTGCTGCTGGGTTAGCGTTGCCGCGTGGTCCCTGTTTATTGAACCACTTATCTTTATTACATTTATGACTGCATGGCGGTACAAAGCATGCTATCCGCACGCTTCTTGCCCTCATGCAAGGCCTGGGTTGTTGTGTCTCACAAAGCGTGGCCTTCTCCTCCTGCGCCTCCTCCTGTTCCATCACGTCTGCTGCTGCTGGGTTAGCGTTGCCGCGTGGTCCCTGTTTATTGAACCACTTATCTTTATTACATTTATGACTGCATGGCGGTACAAAGCCTGCTATCCGCACGCTTCTTGCCCTCATGCAAGGCCGGGGTTGTTGTGTCTCACAAAGCGTGGCCTTCTTCTCCTCCTGCGCCACCCTCCTCCTGTTCCATCACGTGTGCTGCTGCTGGGTTAGCGTTGCCGCGTGGTCCCTGTTTATTGAACCACTTATCTTTATTACATTTATGACTGCATGGCGGTACAAAGCATGCTATCCGCACGCTTCTTGCCCTCATGCAAGGCCTGGGTTGTTGTGTCTCACAAAGCGTGGCCTTCTCCTCCTGCGCCTCCTCCTGTTCCATCACGTCTGCTGCTGCTGGGTTAGCGTTGCCGCGTGGTCCCTGTTTATTGAACCACTTATCTTTATTACATTTATGACTGCATGGCGGTACAAAGCCTGCTATCCGCACGCTTCTTGCCCTCATGCAAGGCCGGGGTTGTTGTGTCTCACAAAGCGTGGCCTTCTTCTCCTCCTGCGCCACCCTCCTCCTGTTCCATCACGTGTGCTGCTGCTGGGTTAGCGTTACCGGTCCCTTTTCCTGGAACCTCTTATATGTATTACATTTATGACTGCATGCCGACAAAAAACATGTTACCTGTGCAAAGAAAACAGACATTTCCCGCATTTAAAAGACAGTTTTCCCTTTGAAACTTTAAAATCGATTTTCTCAAAAACTATAAGCTCTTTTTGCTAATTTTTTTTTCCTCTTGTACCCACTCCCAAGGTGCACATACCCTGTAAATTTGGGGTATGTGGCATGTAAGGAGGCTTTACAAACCACAAAAGTTCGGGTCCCCATTGACTTCCATTATGTTCGGAGTTCGGGTCGAACACCCGAACATCGCGGCCATGTTCGGCCTGTTCGGCCCGAACCCGAACATCTAGATGTTCGCCCAACACTAGTGCTAAGGGGGTTTTCACAGGCGTGCTAACAGTTAGCACCGCTTTGTGAATCAAGCCCAATATCAGCAGATTTCTTGAGACCAATGTCCAGGAATCAGTGACAAAGCTGGGGATGAATCTTTCAACAAGACAACGACCCTAAACACTGCTGAAAATCCACTAAGGAATTCATGCAGAGGAACAAGTACAACGTTCCCGGAATGGCCATCTCAGTCCCCAGACCTGAATATAATTGAAAATCTGTGGTGCGAGTTAAAGAGAGCTGTCCATGCTCGGAAGCCATCAAACCTGAATGAACTAGAGATGTTTTGTAAAGAGGAATGGTCCAAAATACCTTCAACCAGAATCCAGATTCTCATTGAAACCTACAGGAAGTGTTTAGAGGCTGTAATTTCTTCGAAAGGAGGATCTACTAAATATTGATTTCATTTTTTTTGTGGTGCCCAAATGTATGCACCTGCTTAATTTTGTTTAAACAATTATTGCACACTTTCTGTAAATCCAATAAACTTCATTTCACTTCTCAAATATCACTGTCTGTGTCGCCTATACGATATATTGACATTTTTTATTGTAACAAACACAGATTTATACAGGAAAATCATGATGATTAACAACGTTGCCCAAACTTTTGCATCCCACTGTAACTAGGAAGAGAGAAGCCTCCTAAAGAGAAAACAACACCACGCCATTAAAATGGTTTACATGAGTGTAATCCAGTTATTGGTACATGCATGCCTTAAAATAAGCATTTTTAGGTTGCCTTGAAGTATATAAAGTTTGGGAAAGTGTCACACAAATTTACGAAGGGGGGAGCATGTTATTCATCTAAGCTACCTAGGTTCTCTGATCATCTCCAGCTGAGAAAAGTCATCCTAAACCAGGTCCACTATTTTATGAAGATAAAGAAAATCTACATGGTGGGGAGAGGTGGAATGTGACAACTGAATTTAAAATAAATAAGCTAAAATCATAAAGTTACATTAAGTAACAAAAATAATCATACATTAAAGAGACACTGAAGCAAAAAAAAAATGATATTATGATTTGTATGTGTAGTACAGCTAAGAAATAAAACATTAAGATCAGATACATCAGTCTAATTGTTTCCAGTACAGGAAGAGTTAAGAAACTCCAGTTGTTATCTCTATGGAAAAAAGCACTTAAGCTCTACGACTTTCAAAGACGTGGAGAGGGCTGTTATCTGACTTTTATTATCTCAACTGTTACTAAACAAATTCCTTTTTCTCTGACAGAGGAGAGGTCATTAATTCACAGACTGCTCTGAAAGAATCATTTTGAATGCTGAGTGTTGTGTAATCTGCACATATTATAGAATGATGCAATGTTAGAAAAAACACTATATACCTGAAAATAAAAATATGAGAATATTTTCTTTGCTGCTAATCTTATAGTAATTATTCATAGTACACAACCAATTCATTATATCATATTTTTTTTTTCGCTTCAGTGTCTCTTTAAAGACTAACACTGGTATAAATAGCTAAAAAACGAATCCTCAGCTGAATTGCATTTTTATTTTTGGATAATAATAATAATCCTAACGTATGTTCTCATTTCAATGACTACTGAATAAATATGTGTTCAGAATGGACAACAAATACATTATGGAAGGTATACAATTCTACCAACTAAGCAGTAACTCCTAAAATATAACAAAAAAAATACATTAATAGTATTTAGTATTTATGCTAAAAACAATTGTAGAGTCAACGTTTTTGGGTGTTCATTTGAACTTTAGTGACCAGATTAGCCCCTCTGTACTCTATCACATGGCTAACCCAACTTGGCCCCGTCTCAGCCCTCCCAGTGTTATAAGAGGGAAAATTAAACGCTGCATGTCAGGGTGGCCCGATACTGAGAGATCATAAAAGTTTCACGCTGGAGAAAGTCCAAAGTAAAAAAAAAAAAAAAAAGTCTGCAAACAAACAGCATCTCCTGAGCACAGAGACTGCTGCAATGAGCTCAGGATATTTCCAGGCACTGTATGTACCGTATATACTCGCATATAAGCCGACGCGCATATAAGCCGACCCCCCAACTTTTCCAAGGAAAAAAAGGGAAAAATGATTGACCCCCATATAAGCCGGGGGTAGGAAATGCTGGATTGGTGCAGGCCGCGTAATCCCCCCAGTGTGTCCCAGTATAGCTAGTATAGTGCTCAGTATGGGTATGTAGTGCCCCAGTATAGCTAGTATAGTGCCCAGTTTAGCTAGTATAGTGCCCAGTTTAGCCAGTATAGTGCCCAGTATAGGTAGGTAGTGCCCCAGTATGGCTAGTATAGTGCCCAGTTTAGCTAGTATAGTGCCCAGTTTAGCCAGTATAGTGCCCAGTTTAGCCAGTATAGTGCCCAGTTTAGCCAGTATAGTGCCCAGTTTAGGTAGGTAGTGCCCCAGTATAGCTAGTATAGTGCCCAGTATAGCTAGTATAGTGCCCAGTATAGCTAGTATAGTGCCCCAGTATAGCTAGTAGAGTGCCCCAGTATAGCTAGTAGAGTGCCCCAGTATAGCTAGTAGAGTGCCCCAGTATAGCTAGTATAGTGCCCCAGTATAGCTAGTATAGTGCCCCAGTATAGCTAGTATAGTGCCCCAGTATAGCCAGTATAGTGCCCCAGTATAGCTAGTATAGTACCTAGTATAGTGCCCCAGTATAGCTAGTATAGTGCCCAGTTTAGCTAATATAGTGCCCAGTTTAGGTAGGTAGTGCCCCAGTATAGCTAGTATAGTACCCAGTGTAGGTAGGTAGTGGCCGGTATTGTGCCCTGCTCCCCCCGCTGCTATTACCTGCAGCGGCTTCCTCGTCCCCGGCGGCGCTTCCTCTTCCCCGCTCTCATGCCTCTATGAAGAAATCACAGCAGCGCGCCCGGCGATGCTGCTCTGATGATGCAGGGGGCAGGAAAGAGCGCGGCTCCCTGTAGCGGCGATCTGCATCGCCGTTACCATGGGAACCGCTCTTTCCTGCCCCCTGCATCATCAGAGCAGCAGCGCCGGGCGCGCTGCTGTGATTTCTTCATAGAGGCATGAGAGCGGGGAAGAGGAAGCGCCGCCGGGGACGAGGAAGCCGCTGCTGAAACAAGTAATAGCAGCGGCGGCGGCGGCGGGGGGAGCGGGCAGGGGGTAGCGGGGGCCGCGGACCACGGACCACCAGGGAAGACTCGCATACAAGCCGACCCCCCAACTTTTGACCCCCTTTTTGGGGGTCAAAAATTCGGCTTGTATGCGAGTATATACGGTAAGTACAAACGATACTACTAAAAACTAAAAACCTAAAATATCAAACACCATCTATTTCTTTATATCACCAGGAATGAAAAAGAAAATTTGAAATCAAATATTATAAAAAAAAGGCCTAGTGATTTTTGGTTTTCATTTTGTATAGTATAGATTGTGAACTCCTCTGAGGGAAAATTTATGGTATGATTTTTTATTATGTACTGTGTAGACTTCTGAGGAAATGTAGACAATTTCACAGCACCTGAAATCCTAAATGAACAACAGAGTACCCTCTATATGAGGGGACTTTTAATAAAACTTAACTTTTAAAAATGATTTATAAAATTCACTGACTGTGGGCTGGTGCACACCGAGCGGCTTTTTGGGCGTTTTCAGATCCGCTTGCGGCTGCGGATCTGCTTGGTCAATGTATCTCAATGGGGTGGTGCACACCAGAGCGGCAAGCGTTTTGCAGAAACGAAAAATGCCTGGGTGAGGCATTTTTTGGACTTCGGATGCGTTTCTGCCTCAATGTTAAGTATAGGAAAAACGCAAACCGCTCTGAAAAACGGCACTTCAGAGCGGTTTTGCAGGCGTTTTTGTTACAGAAGCTGTTCAGTAACAGCTTTACTGTAACAATATATGAAATCTACTATACTGAAAACCGCAGCAGCAATCCGCAAAACGCTAGCAAAACGCCTCATAAAAATAAAAAAAAGCGTTTAAAAATCTGCTACCATTTTGCGGATCTGCTAGCGGTTTTTGGTGTGCACCAGCCCTAACTGCTTTCATAACAAATACATACTCTGTGTAAATAACTGAGCTAGGGGTACATTATAAGTACAACAATGTGATTGCAATCGCACCCCTTCAGCTCAGCGATATCATAAAGTATATTACACAATACCCCCCACCAAAAATAAACCCAACATGTTTCACTTCTAAAATGAAGCTTTTTCAAGGGAAAACATAATGTGCTATAAGTGCAATAGTGCTAGGGTGTAAAATACAAGATAATAAAATAACAAAGAACTAGTGAGCGTGTCCGCTCATGATAGCAGTCAGTCCCTTGAAAAAGCTTCATTTTAGAAGTGAAACATGTTGGGTTTATTTTTGGTGGGGGGTATTGTGTAATATACTTTATGATATCGCTGAGCTGAAGGGGTGCGATTGCAATCACATTGTTGTACTTATAATGTACCCCTAGCTCAGTTATTTACACAGAGTATGTATTTGTTATGAAAGCAGTTAGTCAGTGAATTTTATAAATCATTATTAAAAGTTAAGTTTTATTAACCTGCTGAGCGGTCTGGACGAGCTCAGCTCGTCCATCACCGCCAGAGGCTGCCGCTCAGGCCCTGCTGGGCCGATTTTCGTCAAATAAAAAGCAGCACACGCAGCCGGCGCTTTGCCAGCCGCGTGTGCTGCCTGATCGCCGCCGCTCTGCGGCGATCCGCCGCGAGCAGCGGCGAAAGAGGGTCCCCCCAGCCGCCTGAGCCCAGCGTAGCCGGAACAAAAAGTTCCGGCCAGCGCTAAGGGCTGGATCGGAGGCGGCTGACGTCAGGACGTCGGCTGACGTCGATGACGTCACTCCGCTCGTCGCTATGGCGACGATATAAGCAAAACAAGGAAGGCCGCTCATTGCGGCCTTCCTTGTTTATTCTGGGCGCCGGAGGCGATCGGAAGATCGCCTCCGGAGCGCCCTCTAGTGGGCTTTCATGCAGCCAACTTTCAACCACATAAGGACCAGGCCAGTTTTGATTGATCTGTGCTGCGTGGGCTCTTCAGCCCGCAGCACAGATCGGGTAATAGGCAGGGCGATCAGACTTTCCCCCTTTTTTCCCCACTAGGGGATGTCCTGCTGGGGGGGTCTGATCGCCGCCACCTGCTTGTGCCTTGCGGGAGAGGGGGCTCCTCAAAGCCCCCCTCTGCAGCGATATTCTGCCTCCCTCTCTTTCCCTCCCTCCCCTCCTTACTATGGGCGGTACAGGACGGCGACCCGTCCTGTACTGCCTTAGAGAGGCTCCAGCCTATCAGATGCCGGCGATCCCCGGCCAATCAGAGGCCTAGGATCGCCGATCTCCTTTACGGCGCTGCTGTAACAGTAGGATGCAAACACGGGATTATTTCCCCGCGTGTTTACATTTAGCCTGCGAGCCGTGATTGGAGGCTCGGAGGCTGTTCCCGGAGCCTGTTCCATGGAAATTCACAAACGACCAGCCGCCGCCTGTCGCCGTTGGCTGGTCGTTAAGTGGTTAAGGGGCCACATCAAATTTTTACTGGTGGGCCCCATGATTTGCAGTCATGCCCCTGGATATATGATTGTATTGAGTTTTGAACTTCTTTTGTACAATGTACAGCTCTACGGAAGATGTAAGCCCTATATAAATAATAATTCCCATGTAGAAAAAAAAAGAAGAGCTGATCCCCCCACAAAATTGGCAATTGGTGCTCATTATTTTTATAAATATGAGGATTTTGAAAAGTTTTGTTATTTCTACTTATGTAACTTCGATTTCTTTCGAAGAGCTTCTTTGGCAGCTTAATAAATAGGCCCTATAGACATGTAATAATAAGCTATCGGATTTCGGCCTGGCCCAACTGGAAGCTGCATAATCTCATTCCTTCGACTGTCTGGAGAGACTCTTTAAGCCTGGAAAGCGTTCTGCTTAAGATTTAGGACAGAAAACACCAGATGTGGGGAGAGCAGAGCTTAACTTGAAGAAACATTAAGATCCTCTGCTTGTCCGATGAAACAGATAACAGGAGGCAGCGGAGATTCAAAGAAGCCGAAACTCCAGAGAGGGGGGGAAAGAAAACAAAGCTGACATGATTGAACAAACACAGATCAGGGGGAACATAAACACAAACAGGCCTTCATAGTAGAACAAACACGAGGTTATAAAAAGCAACTTGTAAACATAGCAGAACCTTAATTTAGTTATTGTGTTGGCATCATCCCACTCTAACCTGATTGCCTGAACGAGGCAGACAATGATCAGTACTGTCATCGAGTCTAAACAGGCTGCAGCTTTTCCCGAAGTTCTCCTCGGGTGTGCGATTACTGCGATTACTTCCCACCGCTGAAGTGCCAATTTATCAGCTTATTTGAATAATTCTTCCTTTCCAGATGTTGGGTACACTCTTACGTGGCCAACCAAGTATGTAAATAAACTCGGAGACCAGTAACGATGTTGTGATGTGTTCTCAAGTCCCGAGCCAAAGAAAATATTCAAAACTTGTTACAGTAGAATATACTAATCCTGTTTTATAAAGCTAGCAGCCGTACACGGTTTCGGGTAACGGCCTAATGTGATCGACAATTGAAGTGCTCCACCAACCGAAATGCTCACCAGAGAGTATCAATTCGAATACCACATTAATAGCAGAAAAATATCTTGCACCAGTGGAATACATCAATGTAAGAGGATCTACCAGCAGCTAAAATAATTCCTGTTCTTCAGGCAATATGAAAACAGTCCCAAATATGTCAGCATGACAGTCCATTTCCAAAGACATGGAAAGGCCACAAAGGTGCGAGCCTTGGGTGGTTGCAATCCAAGGGGGCACCTGGACATGAAAGAGGGGTTGCCACCTATGAAAGAGGAGGCCAAAAATGGGGAGCAACACATGAAAAAGGGAAACTGATGTCCAAGGGAGCTGTTCATGAAAGAGAGGGGCTGCTGTAAATAAATATTGCATATGGAAGAGGGGGATGCACAAGGAATGGGGGAGCCATTGCTGCATAAGAAAGGGAAGAAACAACATACTCACCCTAGGGGTACAAATAATCTGACCTTGGGATGTCTGTAAGTTGAGTAAATTCATCTCCCTCATGGCCAGAAAAACATATCACCCATGTATCGGCAAGGAGGATTCTCCAAGAATATTTTTGAGTTAAGTTCAGATACTAAAGCAAAAAGATCTTTCATACAGTAAACATAGCTTTAAAGAGAACTCGAGATGGGTTCTAAGAATGTTATCAGCACACAGAGGCTGGGTCTAGTGTTGGGCGAACAGTGTTCGCCACTGTTCGGGTTCTGCAGAACATCACCCTGTTCGGGTGATGTTCGAGTTCGGCCGAACATCTCATGGTGTTCGGCCTTTTTAGTTCGGGTTCGCCCGAACAGCTCAATGCCCAGCCGAACAGGCCGAACAGGGCCCCTGTTCGGCCGAATACTGCCCCCCTATGGGGTCGCAGGCATAAGGGGGGAGCATGCCCCGGTCGCGGGGGGGGGGGTCGGAAAAAGGGCGGAAGTACCACAAGGGTACAACGCTGAACCGCCCGCTGCCCGGCCTCAACGCGTCACTCTCCGGACTCCTCCTCCTCACTCACTCTACTGCCAGGCCAGCCACCGGTACTTTCATCAAACTTTTTTATGGGGAAGTGGGCAGAGGGGGGAGCGCTAGCGGAGGGGGTGGGGGGAATTTCCGACCCCCCCCCCCCCCCGCGACCGGGGCATGCTCCCCCCTTATGCCTGCGACCCCATAGGGCCCCCAAAAGCGGGATGTTCGGGGAGTTCGGGGTTCGGGACGAACATGCCGAACATCTGGCCCATGTTCGGCGAACGGACCCGAACCCGAACATCCAGGTGTTCGCCCAACACTAGCTGGGTCTGCATATACTGCCCAGCCTCTGTTGCTATACCGCTCCCCCCCAGGCCCCCTCTACGCTCTGCTTGCCCCCATAAATCACCCAGCCGTGCTATCGACACACAGCGTGTCGCAGACCGGCTTGCCCGTCATTGGCTGCCGGCTAGTGATGGGCAGATACTGGCGCGATGGCGTCATGCCGGTCCATGTGACCCCCCCTGTCTCCTGTCAGGTCCGCCGCTTGTGGGGCGGAGCATGGGACGAAGAGGGAGGCTGACAGCAGGACGGGCGCTCCCTGCACCGACCAATTGATTTTGAATGATAGATAGATGGGTGGCGCCTATACAGGTGTCCAATAGCAATTTTAGCCAAGTAGTTTCCTATCAGGTCCGGCTAGGCACGGACCGCTGTGATTTGTGGAGAAATGTCAAGTACATGATTGGCCAATTGCTAACATGATGGTATATAAGTGAAAGCGTGTTGATGTATTTTGTGATGAAATATTGCTGAGCTTGACAAAGAAGCTGGAAGCGTCGAAACGTTTCTGCTGTAACTTTACAGACTGCTATGTCATATGGCAAATAAAAGAGCATAAGAATACACTGGATGGTGCCGGTCCTATCTTCTTGTTGCTTTCAGGGATCTGGAGTGCTGCCAGCTCGGACCTAGGCACATCGGCCATCTACACACAGAGGAGAGGTGCTTCACTGTTTTCTACTACCATATATATTAGTGGGAACATCAGAGAAAACACCTACCCTGATCTCTGTTTCATCCTTTACTGCTCAGCCTGCTTGCTATCAGCCCTGATAAAATCCTGACTGACCACTCAGTCTGGCTTTGCTCAGGAATCATAGCTGAGACTGCCTTCTCTGATGTCTTTTCAAGCCCAAGTTTGCCCCCTTCTGGATCTGCTCAGGAATCATTATAGCTGAGTCATTATAGCAAAGCCAGACTGAATGCTCAGTCGGGGATTTTATCAGGGCTGATAAGAAGCAAGCTGAACAGTGAAGGATGAAACAGAGAGCAGGGTAGGTGTTTTCTCTGATGTTCCCACTGATATATATGGTAGTCTGGGGGGGCCTCCCCGTGGCGATCCTTGATAAGTGCTAAATGCTGCGCGAACTAATCCCCCGCAGGGCAAACATTTTGCGGTGAGTTAGTTGGCAAAACAAGATGGCGCTGACTAGGCTGCCTCGGCACACAGGGCTCTGATGCTATTCCGTATTTTTTCAGTTTTCTTCTTTTTCTAGTGCTCGTTTTTTAGCTTTTTTTTTTTTCTCTATGTTCAGCTTTAGCTGAGAGTGAGCTGGAGCTTAGAGCGAGGGCTGGTTTCTCTAGCTCAGCGTGCAGAGTGCCCCAGCGACCCCTGAGCAGAGCCGGCTCGGAACAGAGGAGGGCCACCCACGTGGAGAAACAACCCGCACAGGCACGTGTGCCTCAGCCCTGGATCGAGTCCACTGCAGGCACTGCGGATCTGCTCCCTCCGCCAGTTCCCCGGAGCCCACGTGAGATAAGTCAAGTCGGATGCGCATCCCCGGCCGCATTCCCGCACCAGCCACGCTCGCCTGCAGCAGACTGGCTCCCACCTGCAGGACCCTGCTCCACGGACGGCGGCTGCCTCTGCCGGATCCACAGCGCAGAGCTCAGCCACAGCCAGACGTCACCGCTCTAGTTTGCGAACGCAGTGCCCCAGCCCTGGACTGCACCTCAGCCGACATCGGGCCATCCAAACGGCCCTGTTCCCCGCAGCCTGCTAGTCCCATGGCCATGGCCACAGCACTGCTCGGAGGCTGCTGTGCAGAAATGGAGGCTGCCCCACACCAGATCCAGTTCTTCCACTGAACCAGGACTCCGATCCTACCCCCCATCTTCCACCAGGTGAGACCCCTATTTTTCTGGCCTCTGCCTCATGGCCTTGCTGCTGGGTGCCGGAGCCATATTGATACAGGGTTACGGCCTAGGACACTCTCACTGCCCTGGGAAATGTGTGCACAACCTGGAGCCCTTGCACTGGCTGAGCACTGCTGTTGTTTTTAGTCTGCCTTGCGCATAAAATGCCTTTCGCTGCCAGCTTGCGGTCTGCTTTACACCGCTACTCATGGCCTGTTATTGTGCCTGCGCCACACTGCTGAATGTCTGCTGCACATGCATCTTGCATCTGGGTCGCACCGCAGATGGACTGTCTACTGCACAGGCTTTGTTTTTCTACACCTGAGTCACACTGCGGATGGACTGTATTGTACATGCCTTTTTACATTGTGTCACAGTACTGATAGACTGTTACTGCACATGCCCCTTCATCTGTGTCACACTGCGGATGGACTATTATTGCACATGCCCCTTACGTCCGTGTCACACTGCTGATGGACTGTTACTGCACATGCTGTTCGCACCCAAGTCACACTGCTGATGGACTGTTATTGCACATGCTTTTCGCATCTGTGTCACACTGCGGATAGACTGTTACTGCACATGCCCCTTACATCTGTGTCGCACTGCTGATGGACTGTTATTGCACATGCCCCTTACATCTGTGTCACACTACGGATGGACTGTTATTGCATATGCCCCTTACACCCGAGTCACACTGCTGATAAACTGTTATTGCACATGCCCCTTACACCCGAGTCGCACTGCGGATGGACTGTTATTGCACATGCCCCTTACATCTGTGTTACACTGCTGATGGACTGTTATTGCACATGCTTCTGCATCTGTGTCGCACTGTGCTGGGCTACCATCCATGCCTCCCATGATACTCCACCCGCCTCGTACCTCCTACTCCAGAGCACAGCTCCTCAAATGGGAACATATCTCAGCCCTACACCCGGAGGACAGGTTCCTGACCAACTCTGTCTGGAACCACGTCCAAGAAATCACCGCTTCTACGCCCTGGCCTCGCACTAACCATCACCGCAGGGGCTGTCGATCAGGCGTCCGGGCGAGGCTGAAGAGGAAGGGCCTGCGGTCAGCCATCCCTGCGGTCCTCCTCGCTAACGTCCGCTCCCTCCCCAACAAGCTAGATGAACTGAAACTCCTCAGCGACAAAAGGGAACTCAGTAACAACACCCCAGTCTTTTGCTTTACTGAAACGTGGCTCCATGACGACATCCCTGAGAGTGCCCTCCAGCTCCCAGGCTTCAGCCTCATTCGAGCAGACCGTGACAGCACCCTCTCTGGGAAAAAGAAAGGGGGAGGCATCTGCTTCTACGTCAGCTCCGCCTGGTGCTCAAACACCTCGGTACTGGCCAAGAAATGCACACCAGAACTGGAACTCCTCCTCATTAATTGCAGGCCAACCTACTCGCCCAGGGAGTTCTCCTCCTACGTCCTCGCGGGTGTGTATATTCCTCCTGATGCAGAGGTAAATGCTGCCCTGCGTGATCTCAGTGATACCATCATGCAGTGGGAGACGGCCCTCCCGGACTCGCTGTTCATTATCTTGGGGGATTTTAACAAGGCTAACCTCCGTAATGAACTGCCCCGCTTCCACCAGCACATCACCTGCCCCACCAGGAGTGCCAACACCCTCGACCATTGCTACACGGTCCTGAAAGATGCATACAAAGCGACACCGTGGGCAGCCCTAGGCTAGTGTTGGGCGAACATCTAGATGTTCGGGTTCGGGCCGAACAGGCCGAACATGGCCGCGATGTTCGGGTGTTCGACCCGAACTCCGAACATAATGGAAGTCAATGGGGACCCGAACTTTTGTGCTTTGTAAAGCCTCCTTACATGCTACATACCCCAAATTTACAGGGTATGTGCACCTTGGGAGTGGGTACAAGAGGAAAAAAAATTTAGCAAAAAGAGCTTATAGTTTTTGAGAAAATCGATTTTAAAGTTTCAAAGGGAAAACTGTCTTTTAAATGCGGGAAATGTCTGTTTTCTTTGCACAGGTAACATGCTTTTTGTCGGCATGCAGTCATAAATGTAATACATATAAGAGGTTCCAGGAAAAGGGACCGGTAACGCTAGCCAGCTAGCTAACCCAGCAGCAGCACACGTGATGGAACAAGAGGAGGGTGGCGCAGGAGGAGAAGGCCACGCTTTGAGACACAACAACCCAGGCCTTGCATGAGGACAAGAAGCGTGCGGATAGCAATTTGCATTTTGTCGCCATGCAGTCATAAATGTAATACAGATGAGAGGTTCAATAAACAGGGACCGGAAACGCTAACCCATCACAGATGTTCATTGTTCATGTTACTTGGTTGGGGTCCGGGAGTGTTGCGTAGTCGTTTCCAATCCAGAATTGATTCATTTTAATTTGAGTCAGACGGTCTGCATTTTCTGTGGAGAGGCGGATACGCCGCCGATCTGTGACGATGCCTCCGGCAGCACTGAAACAGCGTTCCGACATAACGCTGGCTGCCGGGCAAGCCAGCACCTCTATTGCGTACATTGCCAGTTTGTGCCAGGTGTCTAGCTTCGATACCCAATAGTTGAAGGGTGCAGATGGATTGTTCAACACAGCTACGCCATCTGACATGTAGTCCTTGACCATCTTCTCCAGGCGATCGGTGTTGGAGGTGGATCTGCACGCTTGCTGTTCTGTGTGCTGCTGCATGGGTGTCAGAAAATTTTCCCAAATTTGGAGCCCTGTAACTCTGGTTTGCAGAGATGTAGGGAACCCATCTTTGGAGCCCAAGTCTAACAATATGTCTTCTACCTGCATGAGACATTTCGTGAGATTCAGACGTTGCTAACGGCCATTGCTGCGATTTATGTACGTCAGACTCGCCACCATTGAAATTGCCCAATAAACAGGTTTTGTGACCCTAGGCTATGACCTCTTCGGCCTAGGGGCCCGAAACTCACCAGTCATGTTCCCCCTAAGGGTCCCTACAATGCTAGAAAATTTGGTACTGCTGAGCCATTGCCCTTTGAAAAGATGTGAGATTTTGGAAAGTGAAATAGGGAGCCAATGAAATCCTATGGGGGATTTTACCAATTTTGGACCCCTGTAACTCTGGTTTGCAGAGATGTAGGGACCCCATCTTTGGAATCCAAGTCTAACAATATGTCTTCTACCTGCATGAGACATTTCGTGAGATTCAGACTTTGCTAACGGCCATTGCTGCGATTTATGTACGTCACCATCACTACCATTGAAATAGCCCCAATAAACAGGTTTTTGTGACCCTAGGCTATGACCTCTTCGGCCTAGGGGCCCGAAACTCACCAGTCATGTTCCCCCTAAGGGTCCCTACAATGCTAGAAAATTTGGTACTGCTGAGCCATTGCCCTTTGAAAAGATGTGAGATTTTGGAAAGTGAAATAGGGAGCCAATGAAATCCTATGGGGGATTTTACCAATTTTGGACCCCTGTAACTCTGGTTTGCAGAGATGTAGGGACCCCATCTTTGGAATCCAAGTCTAACAATATGTCTTCTACCTGCATGAGACATTTCGTGAGATTCAGACTTTGCTAACGGCCATTGCTGCGATTTATGTACGTCACCATCACTACCATTGAAATAGCCCCAATAAACAGGTTTTTGTGACCCTAGGCTATGACCTCTTCGGCCTAGGGGCCCGAAACTCACCAGTCATGTTCCCCCTAAGGGTCCCTACAATGCTAGAAAATTTGCCACTGCTGAGTAATTGCCCTTTGAAAAGATGTGAGATTTTGGAACTGTAAATAGGAGGCCCAATGAAAGCCTATGGGGGATTTTACCAAATTTGGAGCCCTGTAACTCTGGTTTGCAGAGATGTAGGGAACCCATCTTTGGAGCCCAAGTCTAACAATATGTCTTCTACCTGCATGAGACATTTCGTGAGATTCAGACGTTGCTAACGGCCATTGCTGCGATTTATGTACGTCAGACTCGCCACCATTGAAATTGCCCAATAAACAGGTTTTGTGACCCTAGGCTATGACCTCTTCGGCCTAGGACTGCATTGAACGCGACCCACGCATTGTGCGCATTCTGGACAACACCAATTACTGGGTTTATACCCTTCTGGATCCACGGTACAAACACAATGTTCCAAAACTGCTTGAAGAAAGAGCCAGACAGGTCAAAATGGAAGAATACCAGCAGGCCCTTGTGGAGACTTTAGAGAGGAGATTGACATCCTCCCCCTCCTCTAGCCAGTTGTACGCCGACAGACTGACTTCCGCAAACCCAGGACGACCAGGAGGGCAGCAAACAACACAAGCCGCAGCTAGTGCCCAAAAGGGAATGGTATCGGCAGTGTCCTTGGAGTGGGAAAATTTTCTGACACCCATGCAGCAGCACACAGAACAGCAAGCGTGCAGATCCACCTCCAACACCGATCGCCTGGAGAAGATGGTCAAGGACTACATGTCAGATGGCGTAGCTGTGTTGAACAATCCATCTGCACCCTTCAACTATTGGGTATCGAAGCTAGACACCTGGCACAAACTGGCAATGTACGCAATAGAGGTGCTGGCTTGCTATGTCGGAACGCTGTTTCAGTGCTGCCGGAGGCATCGTCACAGATCGGCGGCGTATCCGCCTCTCCACAGAAAATGCAGACCGTCTGACTCAAATTAAAATGAATCAATCCTGGATTGGAAACGACTACGCAACACTCCCGGACCCCAACCAAGTAACATGAACAATGAACATCTGTGATGGGTTAGCGTTTCCGGTCCCTGTTTATTGAACCTCTCATCTGTATTACATTTATGACTGCATGGCGACAAAATGCAAATTGCTATCCGCACGCTTCTTGTCCTCATGCAAGGCCTGGGTTGTTGTGTCTCAAAGCGTGGCCTTCTCCTCCTGCGCCACCCTCCTCTTGTTCCATCACGTGTGCTGCTGCTGGGTTAGCGTTACCGGTCCCTTTTCCTGGAACCTCTTATATGTATTACATTTATGACTGCATGCCGACAAAAAGCATGTTACCTGTGCAAAGAAAACAGACATTTCCCGCATTTAAAAGACAGTTTTCCCTTTGAAACTTTAAAATCGATTTTCTCAAAAACTATAAGCTCTTTTTGCTAAATTTTTTTCCCTCTTGTACCCACTCCCAAGGTGCACATACCCTGTAAATTTGGGGTATGTAGCATGTAAGGAGGCTTTACAAAGCACGAAAGTTCGGGTCCCCATTGACTTCCATTATGTTCGGAGTTCGGCCATGTTCGGCCCGAACCCGAACATCTAGATGTTCGCCCAACACTACACGTGACCCGTTCGGCCAATCACAGCGCTAGCCGAACGTTCGGGTAACGTTCGGCCATGCGCTCTTAGTTCGGCCATATGGCCGAACAGTTTGGCCGAACACCATCAGGTGTTCGGCCGAACCCGAACATCACCCGAACAGGGTGATGTTCTGCAGAACCCGAACAGTGGCGAACACTGTTCGCCCAACCTTACCCTAGGCTCATCTGACCACTGCATCATCCACCTGGTACCTACTTACAAAAGGCGCCTGGAAACCTCAAAACCGGTCACTAAGTCCTCCAAAGTGTGGTCAAGTGAGGCTAAACTTCAACTTCAGGCCTGCTTTGACTGCACAGACTGGGAGGCTCTGGAATCGCCTAACCTGGACGAGTGGGCAGACAATGTATCCTCGTACATTGGCTTCTGCGAGAACTCCTGCATCCCTACAAAATCCTTCAAACTATATCCAAACGACAAACCGTGGTTCTCAAAAAGTCTACGACAACTGCGACACAGCAAAGAAGCCGCACACAAGTCCGGCAACCAGGAGGACTACAAGAGGGCAAGAAATGACCTAAACCGGGCACTGAGGTCTGCAAAGAAGGACTACGCGGAAAAGCTGGAACAAAACCTTTCCTCAAATGACTCACGAGCTGTATGGAAAGGGCTTAAGGCTGCCACCAACTACAAGCCTCCCCCTCAGCATGCTACTCCCAGCAATGAGCTGGCAGAGAGTCTCAGCGACTTCTACTGCAGATTTGAGAACCAGCCAACACCTGCAGGACTCCCACAGCCGCCTGCACAATCTTCTGACATTGACACCCTGGGCCCAAACTCGCCCCCACCATCAGTGAGAGAGGCGGATGTACTAAAACACTTGCTAAGATTAAATGCTAGGAAAGCCTCAGGTCCGGATGGAGTGTCACCAGCCTGCCTTAAAACTTGCGCTCGTCAGCTTGCTCCCACCCTCTCTTCCATCTTCACGAGGTCCCTCCAGGGAGGCAAAGTACCCGCGTGCTTCAAGAGGTCCACCATTATCCCTGTCCCCAAAAAGCAGGGAATCCTCGACCTCAACAACTTCAGGCCCGTGGCACTTACATCCGTGATCATGAAAGCTTTTGAAAGCATGGTGCTCCCCCTCCTTAAGCACTCCACAGTGGGACTGCTAGACCCACACCAGTTTGCGTACAGAGCGAACAGGTCCACTGACGATGCCATTAACATCTGCTTGGAGCTCGTCTATGACCACCTGGACAGACCAGAATCCTACGCCAGGATCCTCCTACTGGACTTCAGCTCTGCATTCAATACCATCAGCCCCAGAATACTGCAAGACAATCTTGCAGCGATAGGAGTCCACCCCATCCTACGCCTGTGGATCACAGACTTCCTCTCCAATAGGTCCCAGGTTGTCAGGCTGGGCACTATCTCCTCACAACCTAGGATCACCAACACAGGAGCCCCACAAGGCTGCGTTCTGTCGCCGTTTCTGTTCTCTCTATATACGAACAACTGCAAATCCTCGTCGGACTCTGTAAAAGTAATCAAATTCGCTGACGACACGACCATTGTCGGTCTCATCACCAATAACGATGAGAAGGAGTACCGCCACCAGGTTGAAGGCGTCTGTCACTGGTGCAGAGAGAACGGATTGGTTCTAAATACAGCGAAAACTGTGGAGATGATTGTTGATTTCAGGAGATGCGCCCCCACCCCGCCCCCAATCTGCATCGATAGCAAGGAGGTGGAAAAAGTCACCAGCGTCCGCCTTCTGGGCACAACCATCTCCAATGACCTGAGGTGGAAGGCCAACACTGCCTCCACACAGAGGAAAGCCCAACAGAGAATTTTCTTTCTCCGCCAACTAAAAAAGTTTGGTATGGCCCAAAAACTTCTGACAAACTTCTACTCTGCTACAATCGAATCTGTCCTATGCTCTTCCATCCTGGTCTGGTATGCCAGCTCCTCTGCCAGCGACAGACTCAAACTGCAGAGGGTCATCAGATCAGCGGAGAGGGTCATCGGGAGATCCCTTCCCTCACTGGACCTCCTTTACCACTCCAGGCTATACTCCAGAGCATTAAAGATCACCGGCGATCCCTCACACCCAGGCCACCGCTTCTTTAGTCAGCTCCCCTCGAGCCGGAGGCTCCGGTTCCGGTCCATCTTCACCAAGACCTCAAGGCATAAAAACAGTTTATTTCCCTCGGCTGTCAACCTTCTGAACTCTCTCCACGTAACTGCCTATTCCCACACCACAACACCATGTCTGCACTGAGGCACTCTGCACGTGGATAGACTGCCCTAGCTCAAGCTGACTCTTTTTGGGCGCTTTTGAGTGTTTCTTTGTGTTATAACTTATGCTACATTGTCTTTCTCTGCATCTGGTATAATGTTCTGTTCCTTTCTGACTGCTTGACTTGTCCTGTTATCTGTACCTATATCCTGTATCAGTACCCTGTACGTGCCAAGACCAATTCCGGGCACGACCCCGTCGTGCTTGGCGATAATAAAGATTCTGATTCTGATTCTGAAAACCCTGCATATCCTGGCATGCGAAAGCGAATGCAGATTTGCTTGAGCAGTGTCTCATGAATAAGCTAATTAGGCCTTATCTGCAAAGCCAGGTATATAAGGGTTCACTTGGTGTTTGATGCACACACCCTTTTTGCAAAACCTATACAAATGGTGCCCGGTAAAAACAGCACCAAAGACTGCCACTTGTAGAATATTGTTAAATTACTGATATTCTACTACTTTCTTTGCATGCATGGTCCTGGCCTTGTTCGCTCTCCTGTGGCCAGAAGCATTCTGTGCATGTGCAGACTACTCCTGGCCATGGGAGCCCAATCAATTGGGAGCACAGCCCAGGCTGTGCATGCACAGTAGCCCACTACTGGCGATTTTTTTCAAGGTGCATAGTATTATTATTATCAATTTAGTATTTGTATAGCACAAACATCTTCCGCAGCGCTGTACACAGTATAGTGTCTTGTCACATAACTGTTCCTCAGAGGAGCTCACAATCTAATCCCTAGGCTACCATAGTCATATGTCTATGTATGTATTGTGCAGTGCATGTACCGTAGTCTAGGGACAATTTATGGGGACGCCCATCAACTCATCTGTATATTGTTGGGGTATGAGAGGAAACTGGATTACCCAAAGGAAACCCACGCAGACACGGGGAGAACATACAAACGCTTTGCAGATAGTGCCCTGGCTTGGATTCAAACGGGGACCCATCGCTGCAAGGTGACAACGCTAACCACTATATTGATAGGAATAAAGTTTAGAGTCAATTAAACACATTTTTCAGTAGAAAAATACATATGTTTACTCAAAACTGTATTTAAATGATGCCTTAGCACTAACTATCTTTCAAAAAGGACCCCCAAAATGTGTGTGGGAGCCGTGTGGACATGCACCTCACATCCCACATCCCGGCGTCTCCCCTCACATAGTGCATAGTGGCACAACAGACCAGACTGGGAGAAAACGGAGGGATTGTAAGGTTACGGGGGGGGGGGGGGGGGGCTGGAAGAAGACCCGGGCAAGTAAAATAGAACCATCTCAGGTTTACTTTAACCCTTTGGGGACCAGCCGCCTAACCCTTCTTAAGGACCAGGCTTGTTTGCATGGGGAAGGCGCACGTTTGGAGGGGATCAGGCAGCTGGATCCCTCTTAGGACTTGCTAGGCTGTGTGTCCCCGTGTGGCCAGGTGTCCCCCCTGTAGCTGGCAGCCTTTACTCACCTCCCAGGCTCCATCGATGAGCCGCGGTAGACCCATCCGCTCCGGCCGCCATCCTCTCAGTTCCGGGTCGCGGCTTGATGACGTCAGCGAGCGGGGATCCCGGCCAGAGCGGAGGGGAGTGCCGAACGTCATGGGAACGTCAGGGACGTGAGTGGATCCTCTTCTTCCCCACCTACCGCCGCAGCTGTCACAGTGATCACTATGATCCGCCGGCATACGCGACGGCTGGTCACTGAGGGGAGATGTCAGCTGTCATATGACAACTAAATCTCCCCTCTCGGGTGCGCACAAACGTGTCAGGAGCGGAAACGGTGGGCGGTGTAGATCCCATGCCACATCAGGCTAGAATAGCCACTGTGTGGTGTAGGATCTCATATAGGCGGGCCCCAAAAAGTTAAGGATTTTTTTTTTTTTTTTTTTTTGCAGTCAAACGGTTTTGCTATGAAGTGGTTAACAGTGTGGCGAATTTGGAGGATTTCAGGAATGGAGACATCGAGTGATCAGTGAGTGTCAGTGGACAAGTTACTGACAAAGGAGGCACATTGCTATTATTTTAGCCTGACCTGCGCTGCGGACCCTCCCTGCAGCCCCCCCTGAAGACACAACAAAACAGATGGGCGGTGCTCATTCCCAGGCACAGATCTTTCCATTCGCGTCTTTTTATACACTTTATATGGAGCCCCGGCGCAGCTTACAGCCTCGTGATTAACGGCGTCTGGCCGGTGTGTCGCGTGTTGCGGAGTAACCGGGGAAATCTCTGGATTATTAATAATACAAAACTGAAAACCCCAAAATAAAGTCAAATAAATTAATAAATGACTGAAAAAAGAGACTGTGGCCAGAAGGCACGTCCGGACGTTTATTGCTGCATTAATCACGCGGGGACAACTATTTCAAGCACGCTGTGCTCTGCGATGGCTGCATGAGAGATCCCTCTTGTGTGCTGCAGGCGAGTTCTATACATTAGCAATGTGACAAGCTGTAACTAAGAGCAAGCATGGACAAAGTGTACACAGGATAGCAGGAAAAAAGGGCGCCTCCTGAGAGTGGACGGAAAGGGAGCCGCCATAGACTCTTATGCAATTATCGTTAATACGGCGAAACAAGCTGAAAAAAAGGGTGCCGCGATAAATATCGTTAACAACAATAGAACGTTACAGTTTTTGAAGTATGTTATAGTGTTGAAGCTTGCAACGTTATAGTTTTTGTCATATTATTTTGTTTGTATGTACAGATTTTACGTTATCAAATATATTATCGTTTCTATGTGTAAAAGGGTGTGTCTGCAGAGGGAGTGGTTAAGGTAAGGCACCACCAGGGTGAGTGGTTAGGGTTAGGCACCACCAGGGGGTGGTTAGGGTTAGGCACCACCTGGGAGGCGGTTAGTTTTAGGCAACACTGGGGGGTGGTTAGGGTTAGGTACCACCAGGGGGGGTGGTTAGAGTTAAGCACCACCTGGCGGCTTAGGGTTAGGCACCACCAGGCTTGTGGTTAGCTTTAGGCACCACCGGGGGGGTGGTTAGGGTTAGGTACCACCAAGGGTGTGGTAAGGCAACATGGGGGGTAGGATCAGGCACCACCAGGGGGGTGGTTAGGCACCACCGGAGGGGTTAGGGTGAGGCACCACCGGGGGGTGGTTAGGGTTAGGCACCATGGGGGGTGGTTAGGGGGAAACAGTAAATTCGGGCGCCAGAGGCAAGTGGACAAAAAGGGCGCCGCCATAAACTGCCATATTAATTATCGTTTAACGGGCGCCCACCGGGAAAAAAGGGCGCCCGCGTAAAATAATGTTTTATCATTACATTGTTGATAATTAATGTTTTCCACATTTTCCGACGATCATTGTCGTTAATATATATTAAATTATCATTTCTCATTTATATATCAAAGTTATATTTATGTTTACAACATATGATTTATTCTTCAAAGATTTTTAAGTAAACCGTATTAGCTGTATTGCATTAGCATGAAAAACTTTAACGGTATATATATTTTCATTGTCCGAATTTGTTAAACACAGTTATAATTTTAATAAACCAAGCAATATACAAATCAATATATATATTTTAAATATTAATTGGTTTGAAAACTCTATTACCCGTCATATCCTAACATTTATCTTTTTTCCCTGATAATTTACAAAACATTATTATTTGTCTAATAATAATTCCTCCAAAAAACTGTATTATGCCTTTGATCCTCCTCCCCAAATATCCTATCAATCCTAATGTGTATTGATTTGATAGTGGTTAACCCTTAAACATTTTTTAAAAATTTTTTGTTGTTAATGTAATAGTGTCTTGCTGTTATATTTGCCTTATAATGAGCCCAGTATTTTTTTTACCCAAAAATTGCAGTGTACTACACACATGTATTAGAACACCACATCTACTGTACTGTCTTGTTGCAATGTCTTTGCGCAACTTCGTTCATTGCGTCATTTAGTCCCCTATAGCATTCATCACATCTGTCCATTTGTGGTCTTTTTTTTTTTTTTTTTTATTCAATTTTAACCATTATCATAACATCAGGGAAGCCATAGGGGTGAAGTGTGGTGACAAAAACCAAACAGTACACAAGTGTGTGTGTGGGAGGTAGGACCACAACACAGCAGAGAACAGTGTAGTGCAGGTTGTGTATTAGTACATACCGTTGGATTGCGTATGTGAGGTATATTTTAAATAACTATGGTTTCTAATTGTACTTTTCTGTATTTTCCTTCCTCCTGCAAAGTTCCTGTAGATGGGTAACTTAAGAGTTAATTGAAGAGTTAAGGACGTGCGACACCTGAGATGCAACAGGTAGGTATAGTATCAAAACATTTCAATAAAAAAACCATACATGTCAAACTCAAGCCCTTGTGCAACATCTGACCCTCAGAGCCAGCCAATTGGTCTATCCAGAATTTTAAAAAATTAAATTTATTTTGGACACATTACAACCGCTACCAACTCAGAAAGTAACTTTGCGATTCAAACCTATCTCACAAGGGAAGGCATATGGGGAGAAGGACAGCTGTAGATACCAGGGAAAAGTGAAGTCTTGAAAATAGTTTGTCAATTACAATTTTTTTTTTTTTTACATAATATTGATTCATACAAGCTGTACAGTATGATACCGCTAAGCATACGTTATCCTTGATTGTCAAAACACCTTGTTAGCAAAGGTTTTTTAAAATTAAATTAATAAAAATATGAGATAAAGTTCAAAAAATTTTTAGAAACCAAAACTAGCCCCAACCACCAACACCTTTAAAAAAAAAATAAGAAAAAAATAATCGATAAAAAATAATATATACATACCCATTTCACAGAGGCAGTAAACGAAACTTAGAGATTAAAATATTCGCATTTATCGTTAGCATCGGCACACATATATATGTTAGTTTAACGTTCATATATTTTGCTATTTTAAACACTTTTATTATCTTCCATTACCGTTTAAACCCCGCGCCCCTTTTTCCCGTCGCCCCTTTTTAACGTAAGCGTGGTTAGGGTTAGGCACCACCAGGGGAATGGTTAGTTTTAGGCACCACCAGGGGAGGGTTCTGTGTGAGAGTAGGGTTGGGTTAAGCTGTATTGTTGAATTATGTAACGCTTTTTAACGTTAATATCTTTCCGTTACTATTTCCCATCTGTTTTTACAATGGTATTTATTATTAACCAAGTTTGACAATGATATTTATCTTTATTAGATTTTGTTATCCACCAGCGCCAATTCGTTATCCAGCCGGGCCTTTATTTCACGGCACCCTTTTTCATGCACGTGTACACAGCGCCCAAAACACACTAACATTCACACAGCTTCTCTCTTGCTTCCACTTTCTTCAGGTGAGAGAGAACAGATACGTTGATTTGTTCCCCTCAAAACTAGTGATGGGCACAAATTTTGCATAGTTATAATTTTGCATCGTAATTCGCAATTATGGTGCGAAATTGTAATGCGAACTTTTGGGTAAAATCATAATTCATTTCGTTCGTAAATATAATCAGGCACAGTAATTTCGCAATTTCACATAATTTTCGCGTAATTTTGTGCCGACTTTAGCAGTTAATAACAATCGGCAAGAAGCGGGGTAGTATACGAGATACATACCAAAAGGCAGTGGGTTTTTAGGTTATCGATTAGGAGTACAACATGGTCTTAGGTGAGAGGATGAGCGGGACGAAAGATGAATGAGACGGGCAGCCAAGTTCAGTACGGACTGGAGTGGTGTCAGTCTGTTAGTTGATAGTCTACAAGGTAGTATGTTACAAAAGTCCAGTTGAGATAATATTATGATCAGTGGTGGTGCTAAACTGGTGCCAGGGGTAGCACCCCCCCCCCCCTTGCTGATGACAGTGCCCCTCCCCCCTCCCGTGCACCTCTGCTGAGTAACATACATTAAACTGTTTCCGGGCTCCAGCAGTGTGCACTGAACAGTAAAACCAGCTACAGAGTTAAGGAATTCCACACCAAGGCACACAAATGTTGTTTTGCCTCCCCACTGTATGGTGCATTTTTTTCTGTCACTGTCAGGAGCCTGAATGGAGAAACAGGGTTTGACCACAGTTTGCAGTATACAGACACTGGAACCAGGAATTAATGTGCAAAATAATGATTTATTGCGGATGCAATAATGCAAGCATACATGCAAGCATAATGCAAATATCACACAAACATATGCACAGCACACAATATATACAAATAACCCGGGAAGCAGTGACAAATATATACAACACCTGACTATCTATCTAACTAAGTGCATAATTATATATACAGGAAATATATACACAATCGCAGTACAAAAGGGATTAGGCAGAATATCAGAGTCAGCAGGAGAGCAAGGTCAGCAACAGGTAATCAGAAAAGCACGGTACCAGGGATTAGACAAAAGCAAGGTCTCAGACAGAATAAACAGGTTTGGCAACAGGAAGGCATACAAAGGAATCAGGGCAGGGAACAGGAACCAGGGTGTCCAGAAACTCAGACCTGGAAACTTAAAGTTCTGGCAATTAGCAAGGGGAAAAGGCAGTCCTTAAATAGTCCAAGTGATCAGCAACCACAGGATGCAGCTGGTGGTGAACAGTTTTAATGAGAGCTCCCATGAAGCCATCCAGAGGCCAAACAGGGAACTGCAAGTCTTTGTGAAGGCAGTAACAGGCCACCTGCTGGTGGATGGTGGAGGTTCAGGATAAGGCAAAGTCCTTAGAGCCCTCTGCTGGTGGAGCAATGAATGTCCAGGGCAGTCCAAGCTACTACCACCAACAGGCAGCAGGAAATGACAGGAGACAGTTCGTGACAGTCACAGAGCTGAATTTCTCTCTTATCAGCTCATTAATTCACTGGCTAGCCAGACCAGGACATGCCATTTTTCACAGAAGGTAGATTCACTCCCTATAAGAAGCTGGGTGTTTTGTGTTGGTTATAAGCTAATTGGTTTTTTTGATAGCTGAGCTACAGGTCAGATTTCAATGGAGTACAGAGAAGTGAATTCTGGTATTTAGCATTTCAATTGTTGACTTTTTTTCCCATACTGCCTCGTCCTGAGTAGTGTTGGGCGAACATCTAGATGTTCGGGTTCGGGCCGAACAGGCCGAACATGGCCGCGATGTTCGGGTGTTCGACCCGAACTCCGAACATAATGGAAGTCAATGGGGACCCGAACTTTTGTGGTTTGTAAAGCCTCCTTACATGCTACATACCCCAAATTTACAGGGTATGTGCACCTTGGGAGTGGGTACAAGAGGAAAAAAAAATTTAGCAAAAAGAGCTTATAGTTTTTGAGAAAATCAATTTTAAAGTTTCAAAGGGAAAACTGTCTTTTAAATGCGGGAAATGTCTGTTTTCTTTGCACAGGTAACATGTTTTTTGTCGGCATGCAGTCATAAATGTAATACATATAAGAGGTTCCAGGAAAAGGGACCAGTAACGCTAACCCAGCAGCAGCACACGTGATGGAACAGGAGGAGGCGCAGGAGGAGAAGGCCACGCTTTGTGAGACACAACAACCCAGGCCTTGCATGAGGGCAAGAAGCGTGCGGATAGCATGCTTTGTACCGCCATGCAGTCATAAATGTAATAAAGATAAGTGGTTCAATAAACAGGGACCACGCGGCAACGCTAACCCAGCAGCAGCACACGTGATGGAACAGGAGGAGGCGCAGGAGGAGAAGGCCACGCTTTGTGAGACACAACAACCCAGGCCTTGCATGAGGGCAAGAAGCGTGCGGATAGCATGCTTTGTACCGCCATGCAGTCATAAATGTAATAAAGATAAGTGGTTCAATAAACAGGGACCACGCGGCAACGCTAACCCAGCAGCAGCACACGTGATGGAACAGGAGGAGGCGCAGGAGGAGAAGGCCACGGTTTTTGAGACACAACAACCCAGGCCTTGCATGAGGGCAAGAAGCGTGCGGATAGCATGCTTTGTACCGCCATGCAGTCATAAATGTAATAAAGATAAGTGGTTCAATAAACAGGGACCACGCGGCAACGCTAACCCAGCAGCAGCACACGTGATGGAACAGGAGGAGGCGCAGGAGGAGAAGGCCACGCTTTGTGAGACACAACAACCCAGGCCTTGCATGAGGGCAAGAAGCGTGCGGATAGCATGCTTTGTACCGCCATGCAGTCATAAATGTAATAAAGATAAGTGGTTCAATAAACAGGGACCACGCGGCAACGCTAACCCAGCAGCAGCAGACGTGATGGAACAGGAGCAGGCGCAGGAGGAGAAGGCCACGGTTTTTGAGACACAACAACCCAGGCCTTGCATGAGGACAAAAAGCGTGCGGATATAGCAGCAATGCTTTTTGCCGCCATGCAGTCATAAATGTAATACAGATGAGAGGTTCAATAAACAGGGACCGGAAACGCTACACCATCCCAGATGTTCATTGGTCATGTTACTTGGTTGGGGTCCTGGAGTGTTGCGTAGTCATTTCCAATCCAGGATTGATTCATTTTAATTTGAGTCAGACGGTCTGCATTTTCTGTAGAGAGGCGGATACGCCGATCTGTGACGATGCCTCCGGCAGCACTGAAACAGCGTTCCGACATAACGCTGGCTGCCGGGCAAGCCAGCACCTCTATTGCGTACATTGCCAGTTCGTGCCAGGTGTCTAGCTTCGATACCCAATAGTTGAAGGGTGCAGATGGATTGTTCGACACAGCTACGTCATCTGACATGTAGTCCTTGACCATCTTCTCCAGGCGATCGGTGTTGGAGGTGGATCTGCACGCTTGCTGTTCAGTGGGCTGCTGCTGCATGGGTGTCAGAAAATTTTCCCACTCCAAGGACACTGCCGATACCGTTCCCTTTTGGGTACTAGCTGCGGCTTGCGTTGTTTGCTGCCCTCCTGGTCGTCCTGGGTTTGCGGAAGTCAGTCTGTCTGCGTACAACTGGCTAGAGGAGGGGGAGGATGTCAATCTCCTCTCTAAAGTCTCCACAAGGGCCTGCTGGTATTCTTCCATTTTGACCTGTCTGACTCTTTCTTCAAGCAGTTTTGGAACATTGTGTTTGTACCGTGGATCCAGAAGGGTATAAACCCAGTAATTGGTGTTGTCCAGAATGCGCACAATGCGTGGGTCACGTTCAATGCAGTCTAGCATGAATTGAGCCATGTGTGCCAGAGTCCTACCAGAATCCTCATCATCCTCTTGTGAGCGTTGTGATAGTTGTTGTGATGCATCATAGTCGTCACCTTCCTCCTGGTCTGCTTCTGCTGACCATTCGCGTTGAATTGTGGAAGTCCAACGTGCACCGCTCTGGCCCTCGTCAGTGGTGGCATGAAATTCCTGCTCCAACTCCAGCTGTTCCTCCTCCTCTTCTTCGTCATAGCTGCTGGGGCCAGCGTTCCCTGAGGCGGATGGCCTGATGTTGGTACCATCACGCTGATCGTTTTCTCCTTCAGATTCCCCCAGTTGCATCATGACAGCTGTTTCCTTGATTTTTAACATCGACCTCTTCAGTAAACACAGCAGTGGTATGGTAATGCTGACTGAAGAGTTGTCACTGCTCACAAGCAACGTGGATTGCTCAAAATTTTGGAGGACTTGGCAGAGGTCCAACATGTTGGCCCAATCGGATCCACAGAAGCTTGGCAGCTGTCCGGATGCGCCTCGGTACTGCGCCGTCATGTACTGGACCACTGCACTCTTCTGCTCACAAAAGCGTGCTAGCATGTGCAGCGTAGAATTCCAGCGCGTAGGGACATCACACAGCAAGCGATGGTGGGGGAGATTGAAGCGCTCCTGCATCTTGGCGAGTGCCCCCGAAGCAGTACTGGAATTTCTACAATGTTTGGCCACTCGACGCACCTTCAACAGAAGATCGGCCACGCCTGGGTATGTCCTCAGGAACCGCTGAACTACTAGGTTCATCACGTGCGCCAGGCAAGGGATGTGTGTCAGCTTAGCCAACCTTAAAGCGCGAATGAGATTACTCCCATTATCACACACAACCATGCCCGGTTTCAGGTCCAGCGGTGCCAGCCACAAATCCGTCTGTTCCTTTATTCCCCTCCAAATTTCCTCCCCTGTGTGCTGCTTATCCCCAAGGCAGATCAGCTTCAGCAACGCTTGCTGACGCATGCCAACAGCTGTGCTGCACTGCTTCCACGATCCTACTGCTGCTGGGTTAGCGTTTCCGGATGAGGTACAGCTTTGAGATGCGTTGGAGGAGAAGGAGTCAGAGAGGTAGGTGCTGCTGTTGTTATCCAGTGGGAGGGACGGCGGTGCAGCTGTTTGCGGCGTGGGCAACACCCGCGCCGTAGCAGGTGAGGAATCGCTGCCAGGCTCCACAAGGTTCACCCAGTGCGCGGTAAGGGAGATGTATCGACCCTGGCCGAACGCACTCGTCCAGGTGTCAGTGGTGAGGTGAACCTTGCAGGCAACGGCATTCTTCAAGCTTCGGGTTATTTTGCTGACCACGTGCTCATGCAACTCAGGCACTGCAGAGCGCGCAAAGTGGTAGCGGCTGGGAACCACGTAACGTGGGATGGCCACTGACATCATGCCCTTGAAGCTGTTTGTCTCCACCACTCGATATGGCAGCATTTCGCAGGCCAGAAGCTTGGCTATGCTGGCTGTTACTGCCACGGCCCGGGGGTCATTTGCTGGCAATTTCCTCTTGCGCTCAAACATCTCCGACACAGACAACTGAACCGTAGCGCTGCACACGGAAGGGCTGTTGGTTGTTGTGTTTGATGAACACTGGGAGACCTCAAGAGCACTACTCCGGAAAGTGACAGTGTCAGCGTCGTCTGATGTTTGTGAATGTTGTGAACCACGCAATGGCTGGGCTACTGCTGCTGCTGAGGCGGGTCTGGTGGTGAGTCTGGTGAACCCAAGGGAGGCAGTGTTGCTGGTACCCTGACCTGCCGCGTTTGCCCACAGAGTGGGATGTTTGGATAGCATGTGGCGGCTCATGCTGGTGGTGGAGAGGTTGTTAATACTTTTCCCCCTGCTCAGGCGAGTCTTGCACACCTTGCAAATCGCCATGGTAACATCCTCAGTGCAGTCTTCAAAGAAAGCCCAGACTTTGGAGCACCTGCCTCCTTGCTGGCGATTTCTGTTTCCTCCTCTTTTGCCTCTCACTCTAACTTCCACGCTTGTGGTGCCTGAAATTGCGCGCCGCCTACCTTGTGGCACAAGGCGAACTCGTGCAGCAGTGGGTTCTTCAACAGACTCATCTGTGCTGCTGCTACGACGGCGATGTTCTCGTTCACAAATAAAATCTGGGTCTCTGTCCACATTGTCCATACCCTCCTCTTCCATCTCCTCAAACTCGTCATATGTCATTGTGGGGGGCCGCCGCCGTGGAGTAGAGCTCCCCAGAACAACCTCTGCGCAGCTCACTCCAACGTCGTCTTCCAGATCTTGTCGGCCGACCTCCTGCAATTGCAACCCCTCCTGCCCAACTTGCTCTGGGATTTGGGTTTCCGAGTCCTCCTCGGACTCGCCTTGTATTTCAGTGCGCGGTGCATTTCCCACAGTTAATGGTTGTGAATCCGGGCACAACATTTCTGGCTGTTCCTCCATTGACCTTTCATAGGTGGAAGTTTGTTGGGCTGGGAATAGCTCCTGCGAATACCCCATTGTGTCCTGAGGTAATTCATAGGACTGGTTATCTGGCAGTTGTGTGCGTGGTGTCGCTGCCGGTTGTGTCAGCTTTGTGCCCACTGGCTCCTTGTAACTGGCTGAGGACTCGGACCTCGTGCGTGATGTGCTGGTGCTGCTTAACCCACTGCTGGACGCTTGAGAGGTCATCCAAGTAATTATCTGGTCCTGTTCTTTTGGATTTGTGAGGGTTGTTGTCCTGGACAACATGGGCGGTATTGAGTGGGTTTTCTTGGGTGCTCCCCTGTGGCCTGTACGTGAACCGTCAGGGGAAACACCTCTTCCCTTGCCCCTTCCTCTTTCACCGGATTTCTTCCTCATTTCACTTATCCTTACAGTACACGCTGACTGGCAGCAGTACAGTGGCAGTACAGAAATGCTATACAGTACCACTATTCCCAGCAGCAACACAGAGCACAATGCTATACAGTGGCGGGTGAGCGGTGTACTACTGTTCCCAGGCCCAGCAGACACAGAGTGGAAGTAAACACAATGCTATATAGTCTGGCTGAGAGGTGTACACAGAGTGGCAGTACACACAATGCTATATAGTCTGGCTAAGCCGTGTACACAGAGTGTCAGAAAACACAATGCTATATATAGCGTGGCTGAGCGAGGTGCACAGTGGCAGTACACACAATGCTATATTAGTCAGGCTAAGCCATGTACACAGAGTGTCAGAAAGCACAATGCTATATATAGCGTAGGCTGAGCGAGGTGCACAGTGGCAGTACACACAATGCTATATAGTCAGGCTAAGCCGTGTACACAGAGTGTCAGAAAACACAATGCTATATATAGCGTGGCTGAGCGAGGTGCACAGTGGCAGTACACACAATGCTTTATAGTCAGGCTGAGCCGTGTACACAGAGTGTCAGTAAACAATGGTATATAGTCTGGCTGAGCGGTGTACACAGAGTGTCAGTAAACAACGGTATATAGTCTGGCTGAGCGGTGTACACAGAGTGGCAGTAAACACAATGCTATATATAGCGTGGCTGAGCGAGGTGCACAGTGGCAGTACACACAATGCTATATAGTCAGGCTAAGCCGTGTACACAGAGTGTCAGAAAACACAATGCTATATATAGCGTGGCTGAGCGAGGTGCACAGTGGCAGTACACACAATGCTTTATAGTCAGGCTGAGCCGTGTACACAGAGTGTCAGTAAACAATGGTATATAGTCTGGCTGAGCGGTGTACACAGAGTGTCAGTAAACAACGGTATATAGTCTGGCTGAGCGGTGTACACAGAGTGGCAGTAAACACAATGCTATATATAGCGTGGCTGAGCGAGGTGCACAGTGGCAGTACACACAATGCTATATATAGCGTGGCTGAGCGAGGTGCACCGTGGCAGTACACACAATGCTATATATAGCGTGGCTGAGCGAGGTGCACAGTGGCAGTACACACAATGCTATATTAGTCAGGCTAAGCCGTGTACACAGAGTGTCAGAAAACACAATGCTATATATATAGCGTGGCTAAGCGAGGTGCACAGTGGCAGTACACACAATGCTATATATAGCGTGGCTGAGCGAGGTGCACAGTGGCAGTACACACAATGCTATATATAGTGTGGCTGAGCGAGGTGCACAGTGGCAGTACACACAATGCTATATTAGTCAGGCTAAGCCGTGTACACAGAGTGTCAGAAAACACAATGCTATATAAATAGCGTGGCTGAGCGAGGTACACAGTGGCAGTAAACAATGCTATATATAGTGTGGCTGAGCGAGCGGTGTACTACTGTTCCCAGCAGCGACACACAATGACTGGGGGGGACCCTGGCTAGCGTGGCTGGAGAGCGAACTACCCTGCCTGCCTACCCAAAGCTAAACCCACAGACAAATGGCGGAGATATGACGTGGTTCGGGTATTTATTTACCCGAACCACGTGACCGTTCGGCCAATCAGAGCGCGTTCGGGCCCGAACCACGTGACCCGTTCGGCCAATCACAGCGCTAGCCGAACGTTCGGGGAACGTTCGGCCATGCGCTCTTAGTTCGGCCATGTGGCCGAACGGTTTGGCCGAGCACCGTCAGGTGTTCGGCCGAACTCGAACATCACCCGAACAGGGTGATGTTCTGCAGAACCCGAACAGTGGCGAACACTGTTCGCCCAACACTAGTCCTGAGCTGCTTGGAGAATTGAACTGTACGTCTGTCTGCACTATTCAGTTACCCCCTCACCAGCAGGTGGCTCCAGCTTGTGCTTGCTTTGTTTGCAATTCCTTAAAGTGTACCTAAGATGAATGGATGCAAAATATTTATACTTACCTTGGACTTCCACCAGCCCCCAGCCATGCTGGCACGTTGGAGCCTGACTGACCGAAGTCCCAGGATGGCTAGCGGATGACTGGAGCGCCCCAGAGAGACGCGAGGGAGCCCACGGCCTGAAGAGGACTGGAGGAACTATACATGGTTTGCATCCATAATGTCTCAGGTTTTCTTAGACTCACTCATGGCGAGTGTCTGGCTTATGAACAGTGTTCTGGATATTCACCCTCCCAACAGCAGATGTCCTTCTACAGCTTGGAGAACTACCTGCTCTGCTTATTATATAAGATTCGACTTTAATGCAACAAGCTCCCAGAACAGTGCTGTCCTTCAAGAGTGATGCTGATTCTGGTACCCCTGAACCTGTTTCTTGCTTTGAACTTTTTCTAGCGATCTTTGGCCTGTCCCTGATTTTGCTTTGGTTGTTGTGCTGTTTGTGTATTGTATACTGGCTGTACATACTGTATGTGTATATATCTGTATATATTAGTGCCTTGCCTGTTGTTGTCTGTATTACACTAGTTAGATAGTTAGGATTGGTGCTCTTGTGTGTGTATGTTTACCAGTTTCATTTGTCTAGTTGCACTTACTTATTTCGGTGTCCAGTCTTCGATTGCTGCAAAAGTGGTTCATGTGCTATTATTATTATTATTATTATTATCAGTGGTGCTCAGCAAAATTTAGGATATCCGAACTACCCAGATAATCTGAACTTTTTCCACTATCCGAACTTTGAATAGCAAGTCGGATATTTTTTAAAATCCGGATAGACTATCCAAGCAAACTCAGATTTCCCATCTGAAATCCAAAATCCGGGCGGATAGTTTCTTCTGATATCCGAGCAGAAGCCAAAATAACTTTGAATGGCAATAATACCTTTCGAAGGCAGTCAGGCCTAGAGAGAGAGAGAGAGAGAGAGAGAGAGAGAGAGAGAGAGAGAGAGAGAGAGAGACCTCCGAAAGGGGTTATTGACATTTGAAGAGACTTTTGGAAGCATTTTAAGCCATTTTCAGGTCACTCACGGTTTTCTACCCGGATATCCGAATCCGGCCGGATATCCAGGATATTGGGTTCGGATATCCAAGTTTACTTGGATACCAAAAAGTTCGGATTCGGATATCCGATTCGGATCCGGATATCTGGGTATCCGGAATCCGAATCAATTCGGATTTTAAAAAGGGGTATCCGAGCAGCACTGATTATTATTATTATTATTATTATTATTAATAATAATAATAATTTAAATTCTGCCAGCATCTTCCATGACGCTGTACAACAGCATTTAGGGTATAACAATACAAAATAAACAATACAACAGATAATCGAAGACAATGTTAGATTACCACTGATGCAGTAAACAAATCAACTACATATTTTACACAGGGGTGGGAGGTATGGCGCACACATTACACAGCATTAAAAGACAAAAGGGAAGAGAGCCCTGGCCAAAAGGCCTTACAGTCTAAAGGTTTAGACATGGAGGAAAGACTTCTTCGACAGTGGGAGGGACGAGTACCTAACAAATTGCATTGCAAGCTGTTAGTGGAAACTAACATCCTCCAAGTGGTAGACAGGTTGTATGTGTGCTCATTGTGTATTTGTATCCCATGAGTGGGGTCTGCACTTTTTTGCAGGTAAGCATTCATCTGTTTTTAAGTAGCGCTGTTCATTTCTTTGCTATGTTTGATTTAATTCTGGTCAGCTGCTCCCACTTGTTAGTTTTTCTTTGGTGTATATGCAGAGCCTCTGTTTGGGTTCAAGGTGCGTTTGTAGTTTCTGGGGGGGCTCAGCGCATCTCTGAGCTGAGGCCATTCAGAGGCGGCCTGGTGATGCGCTGATCCCACTTTTTCTGCGCAAGTCTAAAGGTTTAGGGGTAGGACAGTAGGTAAAGGGAAGCTGTGTATGAGACGGTAGAAATGGTAGTCAGTGGCTGAAGTGTCCTAGGTACGAGAGTATGCTTGTCTGAAGAGGTGAGTGTTCCGATTTTGCCTAAAAAGAGTAAGGGCTTGTTCACACTGCAGGCGTTTTTGGCTTTTTTTCACCCGCGTGCGGTTTTTAAAAATGCCCCCCGACTGTGTGGACAAGGATTGTCTATGAGAAGGTTCCTAGCAGCGTGGGTTGGGCACTGTGCGGTTAGCAAAGCGGTATGTGGACCATTTTTGAGGCGATTCCGCCTTAATGGAAAGTGTAGGAGAAACACAAAATGCTCACAAAATCGATTTGTGTAGCAATTGCGTTCGTGTTTTTAAGAATACATTGTATTTATTCTTTTCCAGGTCAAAGAGTTTACTTCCTGACTTGCGTCAGGGAGTGAATTATATAACTGCTCGGAAAAAATGCTTAGAAAACCGCTAAGCACACAAACGAATTGCCCACACAAGCGCCGGCAATAGGAAAAAAAGACGCCTCCAAAAAAGCCCACCGCGGACGGACAAGTGAATGGAATGCAATGTGAACAAGGCATTAGGGCTGGTGCACACCAGAAGAGCTTTTCTGAGTGCTTTGTGATTTTAAAAGCTCCTACTAATGTTATCCTATGTGTGTGCACACTGGTGCAATGTGATTTTGAAAAAAATCTCCCATAGCATTGCATTAACAAGAGCTTTTAAAATCTCTAGCGTTTAACCTCCTTAGCTGGGGTGTGCTACACACGGTGTAGCCGCTGTGGAGGATCACATGGCCCCAGGACTTTTTTTTCTAATTGAAATGGTGGCCTACGCTTTAGCTAGTGGTTCGCTAGCTAAGCGTATGCAAAAAGTTGCTCCAGTCCCCCGCGATCGCCAGCAATAACTTCCGCTATACGTGCCCCCCAGCATTCCCACGCCGGCGCAGCCGCCCAATAGGCTCCAGGCCTCGCGATGGCGGCGATCGGGATTGCGGCTGACGTCATGACGTCATCTCCGATCGTCGCCATAGCAATGCCGGAAGCCGACCGGGAAACTGCGCTTTCCGCGGGATCGTGGCGGGGTATGTATAGCCGGCGGTGATCGGCGGGCATGGGGGGGACCGGAGCAACCTTTAGCATACGTTTAGCTAGCGAAATACTAGCTACAGCATTCAGACATTAAACCTCCTGGCGGACGCAGCCTCAGAAACTGTGTACTGCCAAGGGGGTTAAAAAGCTCCTGTGATGTGCACCAGCCCTTTGTATGGGTGAGTGGAGGATGTGTTGAGGGAGATTGTTCCAGAGGAGGGGAGAGGATCGAGAGAAGTCTTGTAAGCGGGAGTGGGAAGAGGGGACCAGGAGAATATTATTAGTAGCGTTGAGATTGCTGTAGTTCATTTTTTCACCTGACTTATCTCCTAGGAGATATTTTTTTAATATTTTCTTTAAAATAACTTTTCAGCACTTTGCAATTGAAAAAGTACCAAAAAGTAAGTGAAAAGTACTATCAAAATGATTTATTTTCTTGCTTGTTGTTGGCTTAAAGGATACCCGAGGTGACATGTGACATGATGAGATAGACATGGGTATGTACAGTGCCTAGCACACAAATAACTATGCTGTGTTCCTTTTTTTCTTTCTCTGCCTGAAAGAGTTAAATATCAGGTGTGTAAGTGACTGACTCAGTCCTGACTCAGACAGGAAGTGACTACAGTGTGACCCTCACTGATAAGAAATTCCAACTATAAAACACTGTCCTACCAGAAAATGGCTTAAGAGTGCAGGAAAGAGATAACAAGGGTCAATAGTTCATAGATTTTAGCTCTGGCATACTTCAATGAATGTGTCATTGAGCAAAAACAATAACACGGTTAAAACTTAAAAAGTATATTCAAGCATAAACTAAAACTGTGGAATATCTTAAAAAGTCATTTTTAGGAGAAGGAAGATAGATACAATTGTTTATTTCATTAGTTTATTTTCACCTAGGGTGTCTTCCATTTTAAAGACGACAAGTCATGAAAATATTGCCTAGGAGAAAAGTCAGGAGAAAAAATCAACGGCATATGGGCCCTGGTCTTTTGCCTGAGAGCATCATAACAACAAGATTATCTCCCTACAAGTCAGATTTCAACCTTCAAATCATGTTTCCTGGTCCTGGTACACTGATTGAACTTAAAAAAATGATATCACCGTTTTTAAAGCAACACACGAAGGACCTACATAGTGTTCTCGTCTGCCTTGCCTGGGGCCGTTATGTAGTGTCACCTATTTGAAGTATTACAGTGAAGAATTTCAGTATTTGTAATAACAGACGGTGCCCTTTCCTCCCGTTTTTCATTACAGTAAGGCAAGTGCGCGTCAGCATGAAGTATGGCGGTGACTGCAGGTCACAGTAAACTTGTCGGAGTTTTGGAAAGAATTTGGTACAGGCCGTGACTTCAGGTGTCCTCTGCTGATTAAAGGAACATTCATATCGCCTCTCACTGGGGAATAGCTGCTGGACGTTCGGAAAATGTGGAAGTAATTTCAGGTGTCGGGGAAGCAGCCCTGGATGTGTAGAAATCGATATAATGCTACGAGCAACGTGGACAGAAAAAAAAGAAAATCTCAGCTATCTATGATGGATTCTAGTCCTGTTCTAAGGGGCTGCCAATCAGCAAAGGCCTCTGGGAGTTCCTGCCATACATGAGCCATGGGACAGTCCATTCCTTCACGTTGCAGCAATCACTCAATAAGACCCCTTAATTATCCCCCTGGTGGTGAGACAGACCCCCGCAGGGAGTTTCCGGTCTGCAGGAAGGGTTAGCGACCGACCAGTCACACGGTCACATACAGAGATGAACGGCAAGCAAACAAATGATTTAGTTCAGTTTAGTAGAGAATGATCGAATGCATTTTAAATACAGCTGTAGAGGTACCTAAGACAGTTGCATATACTAACTGCACATTCAGGGTCAGTTGTAGACTTTTTGCTGCCTGAGGCAAACTTGTGAGGATGCCTCCCCCATTGAAATAATTACACAGCACCGGACAATTTGCAATGGGCGTAAAAGCTCCGGTGAGCCCCCCACACAGGTGTTGAGGTGTTGTCTGATGCAAATTGATCCCACAACACTTTCTTCCATAACTGTTCCTGTTCACGTTTCTCCACAGCTTGATCCACCACTCTACGCATGGCACGCTCCAGGAAGTAAGCAGACGGGATCAAGTCGCTGATGGTGCATTCACTGGGACTAACAAGGTTGGTCACCTCCTCAAATGGCCGCATGAGTCTGCATGCATTTCGCATGAGTGTCCAGTTGTTGGGCCAGAACATCCTCATCTCCCCAGATTGTGTCCTTCTAATGAAATTGTACAGGTACTGGGCGACGGCTTTCTCCTGTTCTAGCAGGCGAGAGAACATGACCAGGGTCGAAATTCCAGTGAGTCGGGCTATCCCATATCAAGTGTCTCACCGGCAAGTTGTTCCTCCACAAAGCGTGCCATGGCCGTGTAAGACCGCCTGAAATGGCGCCAGGCAAGGGGGTGACTGGCAGAAATTGGCTTCTTCCGCTCAAAGATTTCCTTCACAGACACCTGGCTGTTGTGGGCAGAGGAGCAGGAACCACTCAAGGTCAGAGGCGGAGTGGAGGAGGGTGGCTGTGAAGGTGTAAGGGAGAAAGCGGCTGAAGATGATGCACCTGAAGGAAGAAGAGTAGTAGGAGGGTGGATTTTCTTTTGTGTGCTGCTTTTGTTCAGGTGCTCTTCTCATTGCAGTTTGTGCCTTTTCTCCATATGCCTTTGTAAGGCACTTGTCCCTACGTGGGTGTTGGCCTTTCCACGGCTCAATTTTGGAGGCAGAGAGAACATATGGCATTGCTCCGATCTGAGGCAGACACATTAAAAAAATTTCCAAACCGCTGAGCCCCCCTGGGGTGATGCACTATGGTGGCATCAGCAGCTGACGTTGAAGGGCATGTTGACTGGCTGTCCATAGGTGGCGATACATGGCACCGGACACTGCCACCAGCTGTTTCTGATGACAAGCTCCCCCTGCTTCTTTCAGGAACTCGTCTCTTCCTACTCCTCTCTGACTCCACCTCAGAACTGTTTCCCTGTTCATCTCCTCTATTGGGAACATACGTGGGATCCGTATCATCGTCATCGTCATAATCATCCTGCGCAGCTTTGCTTGCTTCAAACACCTCCAAAACTGAACCAACAGCAGGTACTTTATCATCCCCCTCCGCACACGTTACGTCCATAGTGTCGCCTAACTCAGACATATGAGGTGGTGTAACTTACTTAGCACCTTCATCTGGTTGTAACAATAATGGCTGTGCATCAGTGATTTCCCCACCAAATAACTCCTGCGAAGTGTCAAATGCAGCAGATGTGGTGCTTGTAGTAGCGCTGGTGGCTGTGGAAGATGAGGTGTTCTGTGTTAAATAGTCAACCACGTCCTGACAATCTTGGGAGTTGATGGGACATGCCTTCTTCTGACTTCTGAGCACTGTACTTTGGTCCAGGGCTGCACAAAATCACATCACCACGACCCCGCACAGACCTGCCGGGTGGCTTTCCTCTGGGTCTGCCTCTACCTCTGCCTCTACCTGTTTTGTTCGTTTTGTCCATATCGGGGGGGGGGGGGGATGAAGTGAAAGGTATTCACTGACTTGAGCAATACAATGTGCAGTCACACAGGTGCAGTTAACAGGTATGCACGGAGTGGTATATCACACTGCGTGCACTCAAGTAGGTGCGTGGGTGCACTGAAGTGAACAACAGGTAGTAGTAGGTATATGCAGTGATGGATATTACAATGTGCACCTGTCACACACAGACAGGTACCGGACAGGCACAGTGACACTGCATGCTCTCACGTAGGTGGGTGGGTGCACTGAAGTGAACAACAGGTAGTAGATATATGCAGTGATGGGTATTACAATGTGCACCTGTCACACACAGACAGGTACCGGACAGGCACAGTGACACTGCGTGCGCTCACGTAGGTGCGTGGGTGCACTGAAGTGAACAACAGGTAGTAGTAGGTATATGCAGTGATGGGTATTACAATGTGCACCTGTCACACACAGACAGGTACCGGACAGGCACAGTGACAATGAGTGCGCTTACGTAGGTGGGTGGATGCACAGTGAACAACAGGTAGGTATATGCAGTGGGTATTACAATGTGCACCTGTCACACACAGACAGGTACTTGACAGGCACAGTGACACTGCGTGCGCTCACGTAGGTAGGTGGGTGCACTGAAGTGAACAACAGGTAGTAGGTATATGCAGTGATGGGTATTACAATGTGCACCTGTCACACACAAACAAGTACCGGACAGACACAGTGACACTGCGTGCACTCACGTAGGTGGGTGGGTGGGTGCACTGAAGTGAACAACAGGTAGTATTTGGTATATGCAGTGATGAGTATTACAATGTGCACCTGTCACACACAGACAGGTACCGGACAGGCACAGTGACAATGCGTGCGCTCACGTAGGTGGGTGGATGCACAGTGAACAACAGGTAGGTATATGCAGTGGGTATTACAATGTGCACCTGTCACACACAGATAGGTACCGGACAGGCACAGTGACACTGCGTGTGCTCAGGTAGGTGGGTGGGTGCACTGAAGTGAACAACAGGTAGTAGTAGGTATAAACTGTGATGGGTATTACAATGTGCACCTGTCACACACAGACAGGTACCGGACAGGCACAGTGACACTGTGACGCTCAGGTAGGTGGGTGGGTGCACAGTGAACAACAGGTAGGTATATTCAGTGGGTATTACAATGTGCACCTGTCACACACACAGGTAGTAGTCACTGAATGTGCTAGGCCTGGCAGTGGCACACACAGTAGGAATTACTAAGGCTGTCTATGCAACACAAGTGTCAGTGGGACACACACACACACACACAAAAAATAGATCACAAGAACAAGATTAGCTCTCAAAAGAGCTGTTGAGGGGTGCTTGTTTTAGCAATAAGAATCAGCAAGGAGCAAGCTAACAAGCCTACAAGAGCCTAACTAATCTTTCCCTATGAGAGTCTACAGCAGCTATCCCTTCACTAATTACTCTAGGCACACGAGTGAGTCCAATGCCTGACACTGCCTGCCTTTTATAAGGGGGGTGGGGCTCCAGGAGGGAGTGTAGCCTGATTGGCTACAATGTGCCTGCTGACTGTGATGAAGAGGGTCAAATTTGACCCTCATGATGCACTATAGGGGCGAACCAAACTTCCGTAAAAGTTTGCTGTTCTCCGCGATCGCGAACCCCGGAAGTTCGCCGGGAACCGTTCGGGCCATCTCTAGTGCTGAGCTGTGTGGCCCTGCAGCGAGGCCTTAAAGCTGCAGTGGCCTATTAAGCAAAAATGGCCTGGTCACTAGGGGGAGTTTAACACCGCGGTCCTCAAGTGGTTAAGAAAACACACAGCATGGGGTCCCCTCTCCGAAGCCTCTTTAACCCCTTGCAACCCATGTAAAGCCTGGGCCATGTGGAGCTCCACAGCCTGAGTTATACCCGCCCACATGGTCCTTGACGCTTCCCCCTCTCCAGCATAGTGTTGAGCTGAAATTTTCGTAATTTCGTGTTTCCTTAATTACAGATGCGAATTCTGCTGCTACGACACGAATTTGTAATTTCGTAATTGCCATACAATCCGTAATTCGAAATTCCGTAAGCAAAATTTCAGTTCCGTAATTTCGGGTTTCGGTGCATATTCACGTTTTATTTTCGTAATTTTGTGTTTTCTATAAAAACAAAGTAATTTTAATTATGAAAATGAACGTAATTTCGTTCCTAATAGCAATTACGCACATTTAGGTAATGACTAAACCCAGGAAAGTCACTCATTGACTGCAATTACTGATAATGCAAAGACCCCTGCACATGCTGTCACTTTAACCACCTTAGCGGTATGGACGAGCTCAGCTCGTCCATTACCGCCGGTGGCTGCCGCTCAGGCCCTGCTGGGCCGATTTGCTCCCTGTAAAAAGCAGCACACGCAGCCGGCACTTTGCCAGCCGCGTGTGCTACCTGATCGCCGCTGCAGCGCGGCGATCCACCGCGTGCAGCGGCGAAAGAGGGTCCCCCCAGCCGCCCGAGCCCTGCGCAGCCGGAACAAACAGTTCCGGCCAGCGCTAAGGGCTGGATCGGAGGCGGCTGACGTCAGGACGTCGGCTGACGTCCATGACGTCACTCCGCTTGTCGCCATGGCTCATTGCGGCCTTCCTTGTTACTGCGGATCGCCGGAGGCGATCAGAAATACGGGATAGGAGTGCCCTCTAGTGGGCTTTCATGCAGCCAACTTTCAGTTGGCTGCATGAAATAGTTTTTTTTTTATTAAAAAAAACCCCTCCCGCAGCTTCCCTGGCGATCTTAATAGAACGACAGGGTGGTTAAATGTATCAGGAGGCTCTATCAGCAGCCACTTCTTAGACAGGTGCTCTTTGTCAAGGTGCACTTAGCGGTCATGTTGAGACACTTGGTTTTGGGCCTTGCAATATCTGATAATGCAAAGGCCCCTGCACATGCTGTTGCTTTAAATGTATCAGGAGGCTCTACCTGCAGCCACTTCTAAGACAGGTGCTCTTTGTCAAGGTACACTTAGCGGTCATGCATGCTGAGACACTTGGTTTTGGGCCTTATATCTGATAATGCAAAGGTACCTGCAAGTGCTGTAGCTTTAAATGTATCAGGAGGCTCTGGATGGGAACACAATTTCCAGAATGGACGAATTTCCATGTTAAACAAGAAATTCTGATTTGTTCGTGTTACATAAATGATCGTAATTACGAAATTCACCATAAACACAAAATTTCATGAAATTCGCAAAATTTTGATTACGGCTATAATCGTAATTTTGTAAATTACGCAAAATTTTGTGTAATCATAATTAGGTTATTACGCTCATCACTACTCCAGCAGAGCCATTGTCCATTGTTGATCCCCCACCTCTGGTGCCCTGTATAAAATAAATGTACAAAACATGGTATATATTTAAAGTGTACTGCAGCAAAATGTCATCAGTGTCAAAGTGCTGCGTAGTATGTTGGCGCTAAATACATAAATACATAAAATAAATACAATAAATTAATAAATACATTTTACGGAATAAAAAAAAAAATTATTTGGATTTTTAAAAATAGGTTTTCTCAAAAACGACAAGCTGACACTGATTTTATCTGGCAGATAGGTGGAGCTGTTGCCAGATTTTATCTGGCATCAGCTCCACCTAGTTTCAGCCTTTTTTCCTACGTCGGACTATGTCCAACATTGGGCCTATAGTAGAAAAGACCGATGTCGGACGTTGACTGACATCGAATTTGAAAGGGTTAAAAGTAGCCTTCTTTCTCATTTCAAAAAGGCGGGTGGTGTGAGGACTACAGTTTGAGGAAACCTTAGTGAATGAGACCCATGTGTGTGGCTGTCATAGTCCGGGCCCCATGCAGCACAATAGATTTGCAGTCTTGCTGTGACCTGTGCCTCTAGGACTCACTTTTTCACACCTTACAAAATATTTACATGTCACTCTTTCCCGTCTTTGTGGAGCTCAGCAAGTGGAGTTGACACATCAGTCTCTGGGTAGAAATCTGCACTTTGCTCGCTCACTCTGGAGATAAGTTTTAAGCTTTGTTTGGACAGCTGCAGTAGCAGCTCACAGTGCTTCTCCACCAATCAGCTCGTCCATTGTGCGCACTAAAGTCAGGCGTCGCTGCAGAGAGGGTGTATCCTGTAGATGTAATATAATTATGGGGATGCATGCAATTCCAAGGTCATCTTCTTTGCTGTGCAAAGGGGGAAGGAGTGGGGGGGGGGGGGGGCACCTAGAATAGGATAAAACTGCATTAGAATCAGCTAAAATAGAATAAAGGTGAGGTGGCTTACCTCAATGAAGACATTGAATATTTAATAATAGCACATTTTTGACAACTCGTTTCTTGGGTCCCAGCCCACTTCCTCAGGCCAAATCAAAGTGCCTAAAATGATTAAATATGCTGCACGTTTTCTAACTTGGGAATGATGGAGTCTTGTAAACAAAATAAAGGGGATTATTACTACTATTAGTATTGTTCATATTATACCTCCCTACAGTACTGACTGCAGGTACGAACTTGCCAAATTAGGAAAAATTGTTTCTGCCACAAAAACCACGTTTGGAGAGATTTCCGTGTGAACACACAGAATTTCACATATGATTTTTTTTAAAGAATTTCACATATTATGAATTTTCCTGAGCCTTGTTGACTTCAAAACATTTTTGCAAAGATATTCATCTTACTGAAAAGTCTATATAATATTTCAGAAAATTCTCATTTCAGTGAAAACGAAAAAACTTTTTTTTAATTGTTTTTAGAACCTCAAATTTGTAAAAGCATCATCATTATTATTATTATTATTATTATTATTTATTCTTATTATTGATTTATGAAGCACTAAGATACTCTGTGGTGCTGTACAAATTAAGAAACAAACATGAGGTACAATATAATACAGACAATAGTATATATCAATATACAAAATACAGAGTTAGTACAAAGTACAGAATTGGTAATTACAGTAACAAAATAAATTATTAATAAATGTGTAACAAATTCCGAAACACAAAAGGGTGAGAGAGCCCTGCCCTTCGTGAGCTTAAAAGCTAAAGGAATAGACATGCACATTTTTACTAAATTTTCATCAAAAGTAAAGTATCTGTAACTCATCTTTAAGAATGAGGGAAGATGATTTCACGAAAAGCAAAAATCATCCTGGAGTGTGTGTGGGGCACGACTGTGTATGCGGGGTTGACCCATTTAACCTCCCTGGCGGTATGCCCGACACAGTGTCGTGGTAGCCGCCGCAGGGGATCGCATCGTCCCGGGAGGATTTTTTAAAATAAAATGAGTTAAATATTGTTAAGCTAGCAC